>NC_049986.1:24472754-24498222 GCF_000003815.2 Branchiostoma floridae | reverse complement strand
TCGCTATTGATCAATTGAAGGGACTGCCATGGTAGAAGATACTTCCTTCCCCCGTCAAGCAAATGTACCAACCCTGGGACAAACATGCGACCCACTCCTACATAAGAGAAGTTAATGGACAATCCCTTGTATACTAGTATTCAGCGTGTCCTCCCGTTGCACCCTGGGTCCTAATGGTTGCCTAGCGACGCCGTCAGGCTTGTGTGGAACGCGCGACCTCCCTGCTCTGGTAGCCTCCAAGCAGATGTTGGGCGGGAAAATCGTTACACATTTTTTGACACGCAGCGTGATTGACGGACTAAAAACGTCACGATTTTCCACCCCACATCTGCTTGGGGGTTGACAGCTAGCCTCTACCAGGCTACGTGGATCGGTGGTCTAATTGTAGAAATTGGACAAATATAGTCGATACCAGGCAAAGGCTAGTTGACAGCGCTTAGAGAGTGTAGTCTACAAGCAGACTCCTGGGGATGGACAGTGGTTTCCTTTGGATACTCTCCAAGCAGAGGTTGACTTGTAAAATCGTGACCTTTTTCTTATGCCGTCTTTTTCTATCAGCCGCCCACACCAACATAGATAGCTGACAGGTAAAAACAGCAAATAAGCAAAAGGTCATGCTTTCACCATCAACCTCTGCTTGCAGACTAGCATTAGCCTCCATTAGCCTCCACCAAGCCTTTCTACTGGGATATGGACCGTGCTATCCAATCAGAGGTTCGGCTCCGGTAGTTTTTGACGTATATTTAGACGTTTTTGTCAGACTTTCAATCTTGCCCCACTGTTCCTTCTGCAAACCGACACGAAGAAAACGGGACGAAACATAAAGCCAGACAAAAACGTCTAAAACACGTTTAGAAACAAAAGCAAACAGAGCAAACCTTTGTTTGAAGAGTAACCTTATATAAATCGCGGAATTCGACAGAAAGTAGAGACTGTCCACGTTACATTCCTGTAGCCGGCTAACTCCTATGCTAATGTTTACTGTCTATTGGGCCACTTTCGCACTATCTACCAGTGACCTATGGATTCTTTTCTTTTTTCAGTGAAAGAAAGAAACGCACAAAATCATGTGCAAAACCAGACCAACTCAAGTATGATTCGCACAACTTTATTTTGAACAACTCAACAAGAATACAGATGAAATATATTGACTATAGCGTGACGTCATCACTCTCCTTTTTAAAAAAAATAGGCACAGTAATGGTTCAATCACGTGACGCTACACATTGATTGACAGCTATTGACAGCACTGTAACAAATCAAGTGTCTCAAGAACAAACTTTTCTTACGCAGGACGTCATATTCATCGATTGTGATGAATATTCACCAACAAATGACGGAAATCAGGCTGCAGGAAAGCAAGATGATAACACAATAATACTAGGACAATATTTGTAACGATTCCGGACAGCACCACAGTAGCACAAATACAAAAATATACCTCTAGACCCAACTGTTGTCGCCGTGAATCCGCGACAGATGGCGGCCGACACGCCCCGCCGTTTGTGGAACCTTTCCAGAGACGTTAGCCTCCGTCCCAGACTCCTTGGTGTCGTCTTTTGACCCTTAGGCCACTTACATACATACACACGTGTGCGAGCAAACATATTCACACATATAGACACATACACACAAAACTCACACTCGCACGCGCACACCCACAAAACTCTCTCAGACACACGTGCGCTCAAACACATTCAAAGAGAGAGAGACACAAACACACACTAATCTCCAGGCAGAGTTTGATACTATACATTATGCACCGTGGATCTGGTTCGAGATTAGGAGATTACACACATACACGCGTGCGCGCACTCACACACTCATACTCACACTCTACACTCACCCACAGACCATAAACACATTAAACAGACAGCAACCTTTTTTTCATATCCATGGCGCATAACTAGCCAAAAGTATCGGAGCAAAATGCCATTTAAGCAAGTCAAGGTGAAGTAAATCATCATGTACAACACCAACACGCACAGGCGTGACGAGCTGCGCATGCTCTACTGCGGAATTCCCGCCACTCATCTCTAATAGCGGTCAAAGGTTAATGACTCCCAGTGAACCTGAGCGGAACAGTGACGTCAGAACCAGGCAGTGTGGCGGCTTCATTTTCTGCCTGGGTACCGCAGAGGGCAGACGTCAGCGCTGCGTAGCGCAGTGGGGGAGTTCAAAATTATGGTGCTACTTAAAATCCTAGGATATCCTCCTTTGCTATTAACATTGTGGCCCAATATGGCACCTTAGTGGGTTAAAAGGAACAGGTAGGGTCTAAGCTTTTTCATTTTGGTCAACGCTGTTGTGTTTGGATGACTCTTGGATAAGTTTAGATAAAAAGAATTCCCACGTGAATGACAGAGGAATTTTAATACAGCGGGTTCAAAATTATATCCCTGCTTAATCTGGAACCTAACTGGGTTAGAAGGAACAAGTTTTCAATTTTGGTCAAAATTTGTTCAGTTCATCAGCTTATTTGTTGGCGGCAATTGATGCAAAGAATTTCCACGTGAATGTCAGAGGAATTTTCATTTTAATACTGGAACTTGAATAACGAAATCACATCTTTATTGGCTAAATCCTATCCTTGGGCCTCATGGTGGCAGCTACGTCATCTCCAAGCAGATGTGACGATCCAACAGACAATATTCTCAGTGTTTCATAGGCTGTTTCTGCAACACTAGTACTACGCCTTTTCAGTATCTTTTATCCTTTAAAGGTTGGCCTTGGTTCTTAATTGCAACATGAACTTTTAGAAGGCCAAAAAAATTCTCAGCCGTGGCTATTATAGTCTACGGACTATCATCTTGTACTTGAAATTGTGTGTGTTTAAATAAACAAGTTCTCTCTCTCCCTCCCTGTTGGGAGCTTTAAGACAGTTTTAATTGATAATTGTGAGGTTACAGAACAGAAAATCATAGAAAAAAAAAAGAAAAATGCCATAGACAAAAAAAAACTTATATTAAAAAATATAAGATATAAACAAACAAAATAAATTTAACAAACAAACAAACATTCCGGACGTCGAGTAGGCAGCGTCAATTGCTGATGTCCAGCGCAGTTCTTGGTTCAAAGGTCAACAAGAATTGCGTTTGGACAATCAGCACTGGACACCGCGGGTCTCCGGGCAACGAAAAATGAATAACAAATAAATAAATAAACAACAAACAAATAATTGATAAGGAGTTAGTCATTTTTGTTTTCTTCCGAATGAAAACCATGTGATCTCTCTGTAATGACACTGTACCTATGTTTACAGCCGCCCACTTGAAGGTTAAACTATCATCATGAACTTATGAATTATCATCTTCAGAGAAGGCGGCAAACCCCACAATAACAAACGTAGTACATTATAGTTGATTGGAAACAAGTGTTATATACAGTATGACTTTAATCACTTTGAAACTGCACGTGCAAGTAGCATGATTGGCATGATTTTGCAAAAAAAATGCTTATCCATCCGTCAGAACATATTTCAGTGTTGGAGGTTGTATGAAAAGCACATCCTGAAGCAGTCTTGTTATCAAGCTATTCAACTGGAGTAGCAAAACGTTTATAACACGTTAACTGAACACTTCCACAAGTACTAGTGCTATCAATGGTGTCCTCCGTTCCTGTATCCCTCCTTCCCTCTTTCTCCCCTAACCCTACTCCTCATTCCCTCCCTCTTTCCCAGTTTTTTACTCTTCACCGAGACAATATTTCACTGCCAAATCTTTAAGTGTTTCCAGGAAATCCTCAGCCTGAGACGGACTTGAAGTAACACCACAGGTAGGTACTTAAAGACAGCGCCAGAAGAAAGACAAATCTCTCATTCTTACGCCTCCACTCGCCAAGACGTTTGTCTTGATCATACTTAAGGACGCCGAAGATTCCCATAAAGGAACTCAACAGGGGTCCAGACAGTGTAAGATGCGTCTCCTCTGCTTAAGACATTTGTCTTGAGCTGCGTAAGAAATCCCAAGACGCACGACCCAGCAGGTGGTCCAGACAGTCTTGATAGACAGAAACCAGGTAAATCGTATTTTCAAGCAGAGAACACGTCTTCTCTCTCTAAGGTATACGTAAGTGGTTTCAAAAGAATTTGAGAATATGTCGACAAAATCATTAATGGCTTGGAAAATACAACACTCCCGCGGTACTGAATCTTACCGGGTTTCTTGTGATATAATGAATTTAGAAAGAAAAACTCTCAAGTTAAAAGCTTAAAATGTCAAAGACTGGTTTCAGTTCTCGTTTACCTACAAAATGAAAAGCTCATCAAATAGTTTTTTTCTACATTTTCAGTTATTCTGTTCACTAGGCATTTTGAAGCTGGCACGTCAATTGAAATTTACGTAGATGGACACAATTTGAGTTTTCTTGACTGGCATTTTCAACCAGAGTCATTGTTAGACAGCTTTTAGTATCTCCGATATATCTATATCTTATCTTATCTTATCATCCCGTTGATACAAACATTTGGACTCCTAAACACCTGCTTAGAGGCTATATTTGGGCACGCGGCACCGGCCACCTCTTCTTTAATGCCTCTTTTCTTCCTTCCTTCCTTCCATCGCTCCCCAACGTCACGTCATACAGGGCGGATGATGGGTGATTGACAGCTGCCACCTGAAACAAAACAATAATTGACATGTCAGAAGAACGACAATGTAATAGGTAGCAACAAACACGAAGAAAACATTTCATTTCAGTCTTCAGACATAGCATCCATTCTGTGGCGACCTGAAACGTCTCGCAATGCTGCAGAACGTTGTGTAAAAGGTGGAGTCACACCTGCGTATATATCTAAGTCCGTTTGAGGCGCGTATGGGAGTATTTGCCTCCACCAGACTCCACAGGTCGTTGAAAAAATAATAGAAATTGGACAAACGTAAACAGGTAACATGTCGGACGAGTTAGCTGGGTCGCTAACCATACTTCTCGGTCAGCTAACTCATCTGGCATGTTATGTATCTATATTTGTCCATATGTACTATTTTTCCTGCGACCTGTGGAGCCTGGTAGAGACTAAGAGCGTTATACGCACCTCAAACGGACTTGGATATATACGCAGGTGTGACCCCACCTTTAAGGTCTTGTGGCGTTATGTAGCAAGTGTGCATAACGCAACCTGTAGCGCTATATGTAACAATCTCCAGGCAGATCCTTCAGTGGCATAAGATAGTATAAAAAGCTGGCAGAGGAACGAAGCCGGCCTAGGAGTGTTTATTGGATACCAAAGGTTCTTCCTCAGAGCGCACCTGTCAAATAAAGGCACGAGTAGGGGCGATCTTTTTAGTAATAATAATAATGATAATTTTAGAAACGTGTTTCTGCTCCTCACATGTCCAATGTACACTCGTGGGCCGTTTCACTCCTCTGCCAGCTTTTGATGCTATCTTGTGCCACCGTCGGATCTGATTGGAGATCAATATGTAACGCCATGTAACGTCCAGAGAAACCATTGACTCCCTGCTGACCTCAGAACGTGACTTTCACCCCATAGAACAGACCAAGCGCTCCGGAAGCTCCGGGATCGTCCTGATGCTGTTATCGGGTGGGAGGGAGGAAGCATTGCTTTGAGATCGATATCCAAGCAGATGGGAGGAGGAAGCATTTCTTTGAGATCGATATCCAAGCAGATGGGAGGAGGAAGCATTGCTGTGAGATCGATATCCAAGCAGATGGGAGGAGGAAGCATTGCTTTGAGATCGATATCCAAGCAGATGGGAGGAGGAAGCATTGCTTTGAGATCGATATCCAAGCAGATGTTAACTGGATACTTGACTGAAGCTGCGACACGTTCACGGCGTCGCTGCAGCCGAACGATTTGACAGAGCGCTGAACGAATTCCATCCATAAAAAAAAAAAACTAATCTTTTTGTGCTTTGTGTGCATTGTTGTCCCTGAGTTGTCTTGTGGGTAGTTTGAACTGTTCGCAGTCCCTAGTCTCCAAGCAAACTCTACGGTGCCTAAAGTAAAGATAGTATCAAAGCTGGCAACGGAGTATAGCCGGTGCCCGCCCGTTTGACTCCCTTTGGCCGGCTATCTCCCTTTGCCAGCCTTGATACTATGTATAGGCACCGTAGGGTCTGCTTGGAGACTACGCAGTCCCCACATTAAATTTAAAGGTGGTGTCTCTCTGCACTTGCGGCACTAGTGCGGCACTGTTGGCTGCGAATGATACTCAACAAATTTCAGAGATAAAGAACGACTTTTCTTACGTTTTGTCACTTTTGTGTATCGTGTTGTCTTCTAAGTCATACTTTTACGTATTACGCTATATCTAGATTATAGGAAAACAAATCGGCGAAAATAACACAACAGTGTCGCAGTAAACGAATCCCGCAGTGCCGCACCGGTACCCCAAGTGCAGTGAGATACCACATTAAAGGAAGAGCAAGAAAGACTGAATATTAAGTGTTGCTGAGTTCTTTTGACATCTCACGCGCCGCAAATGACGGGCTAAAAACAGCACCAGCGCGAGTCGTGATCAGAGCCTGATCCATGGAGATTTATTCCTACTGACCTGCCCTAGACATGGGATAGCTTTCATGTGGACTGCGTAAAGAGAAAAGACGTCAAACAACCTTTCGACCATCTTCTGGTGAGGACCCCTCCACCTGATCTCCAAGCAGATCCTGCGTGCCATAAGACAATAACATAAGCTGGGCAAGGAGTTTAGCCGGCAGAGTAGCCAATTAGCCAAGCGTTTGTCTCAGATACTGGCTCGGAAAGGTTGTAAAACGATTCACGTTGGAGGTAAGTGGGCACTAGGATCGGCCCTCCCAGTGCCTTTGAGGTTTTCCGTCCTGTGGCAGAATTCCCGTGGGGCAATGTACTCCTCTGCCGGGCTAAACTCCTTCCCCCAAGCTTATGTCACTGTCTTATGCCACGCAGGATCTGCTCAAAATTACCCTTCACCTGATTTAGTAGGTAGCAAGACGCTAGGGGGTCCAAGAGTCTGTTCGTTTCAAGCTGAGGGTCTCATCAAGACCTACTCACATACCAAATATTATACGTTATACAGTTATACAGTGCATTCGCAAATATACACACAGAGAGACGCATACATACAAACATACATACATACATACATACATACATACATACATACATACATACATACCCACTCACACACACAAACGCTACCGAAAACATTACACTTAGCAAAGGTAATAATAATAACGAACAGGAAAAACCCACTCTTATATCGATATATACATAGTATCATACCAAATAACTTGTTGCACCCAAACCGCATAAATCCATCTCTAATTGCCGCTTAAATCACATAATGAAGAAGCTCGCGCTGGTTTCGTTGACAACCTGTTCTATTCCACAGTACTGTATTAATAGATGGCGGGAATAACGAATAACGTCACGCGTACGTCATACATACGTCATGCCTGGGGCACGTGACCAAACATGGCGGTCCTCTGATCTTGCGAAGGTTGACCACACAAATAAATCATCAAAAGGGTTTCCGTTCCGTGTGTTATGTACATCAAAATAAGCAGCTTCGTTTCAAAACATTCTATTAGCGTAAACAGCTATCACGACAACCCAATCTAAATACATTCTGCAACAGTTGAAATTATTAAGAAATACGCTCCTTTAAAATGAGAGAAATGGGAAGAATTGGGTTAACGCTGGTTCACCTTTATCATGGGGTAACCTATATTCGTTGTCTGTAAGAAAAAAAACGTATTTAGGGATATTAAGTCGACGGACGGTGGTTTCAAATCAGAAAATTTTCCAAATTTGAAACCACAGTCCGCATCGTTACACCGATATCGAATAAGAAGCAAACCGATATCAAAGCTAATTGTGATAAATCATACGCGATGAGGTATACGAACTACATCCTAACATCATAGTAGAGTACTCTATTATAGATATATCTTCTCCATGTTACAGGTGTTTGCAATTAGCCATTGGGCAATGAACCTGTTATTATCAGAATCACTACAATAGAAATACATCATTACTACAGGCTGTCAGATGTAAGGATTCTCAAATCCTCAGCACTTTTTATTTTTTCAATTCTTTTTATTCACATATATTCTTGCATCAGATAAAAACACAATTAGATTATATAAAACCTTCTACTCAAAAACATAAGCATAAAATATAAGTAATAAACAATGTCAACAAACATACATAAATACACAGTCTGCCCTTCAATGTCTTGAACAAATTGATGAATGAACGAACGAATGAATGAGATGAATAAAAGAGTAAATGAACGAATGAGCTTATTTCTATTGTTGGGCAGCAAATACAAGGATCATTCTTTCCTCTAAGTCTTCACTATCGGTTTTGTTAAACCAACGTTCATTTGTGAAAAGCTATTGTTTCATATCGTAGCGTTTTATAATCTTATACCACAGTATTTTATTTGATGAATAAATGATGAATGAATGAATGAAGACATTTTCTTAGCTTCCAGGTACTTTTTACGCGTTACGGCTTAGCTGTTATGTAAAGCGTGATGACGTCATGGCGGTCAGACTATGATTGGATGAGTCATCCGTGATCATGTCTGAAGAGTGAACATATTATGGGCTATAAACAAACATGACATCATAACATTACAGTCATAAACAAGTCAGACACACGTCAAAGCCAAACTTATAGACCCATATGACTCATTGCGACTTTAAATTATGTAAACTGTATCTCTGTTATACACATGTGAAAGTTTATCTGACCCTTGCCTCTTCCCTCATGACCTCAATGAAAAGCGGTCTGCAGGCTGATTTGAGTTTTCATGAAAAAAGTTAACAAAGGTTCAAAAAAACAAAACTCCGGAGGCGGGATGTTCCTTTTTTTTTCAGAAAATGATTTCTAAAAGCTTTATGTGTATGTCTCAATACATCTTTGCAAGTTTCTTTTTCGATAGCGGCGCTAAAATAAGTTGACCTAACTAGTCAGCTTGTCTGTATTTGTTACGAAGCTAGATAGTAATTACATCGGACAATATTCTGTGGTATGAAATTTGATCAAGGGCATTCACTTTTGCATCAGTGTGCATGAGCTCAAATAAATAGTTTTGCAAAAATTTCGACATTCTATCGCTTTCCAATTTTTGTGATGAAAATTTCAGTGTAATATTATTAGTGTATTTTTTCACACCATACAAAAATTTTGTCTTAGGGAAACATTCAGAGAAGTAAACCAGCTATAGAGTTACAGATGTACATTCTCTGTCGAACTAACTTCTTTGATAAATTGTTCAACCCCATTTGGGAAATTTCTACAAAGACTGCTGCCCATCATTGTACGGGGATATGGGCCTAGGAAGGTTAACATTTCAATGCAACTTACAAAGTAGAATCCTTACAAAAGTATTTCCATAGTTTTATACTGTCCAAGTCATGTTAGTTCTTCTAGTTGAGTGTAGCCATTACGGAAAGACCCTAGCCCTTTCACATGTTACTGAAGCGAGAAAACCCAAGCTGAAATAAGATGGAATCTTTGCCAGAAAAGTATCCAAATCTCAATAAAACTTTGGTTTCACGCCATGGAATACACAATCTACATCGTATCAAAAAGATGTATTTTTGGGAACACCTATGGCCAGAGAACTAAGCAAGCTATAGTTACATATGCGCATTTTCTGCTCAAGTAACTACTTTGATAAATTGTTCAACCCCACTTGAGTAATTTCTACTTGTAGTCTGCAAAAAAAACAAAAACGACTAGCTGTTGCCCATTATTTTACGTACTTGCAACTGTAGGACTATGAAGGGGTCTCATTTCAAGATGATTAGTACATCCCTAATTCCATACATTTTCCACTTGTCCAGTGTAACAATCACTACAAGATACTAACCCTAGCCATGTCACATGTTGCTGAAGAGAAACCCCCCGACACCGCCTCACGGACAAACCCTGTGTCATTCTAAGGTCCCGGTCACTTTGGACGATGTAAATCTACAGCAGCAAACAAATTGAGCGAGTTCACGGGACACTAGGGAACGCGTCGTACTTTTTTTTAGCTGATTTTAACGAAATTCAGCGGGCAAGATCGCCTTGGATTCTTGTAAAAAGACAGCTTTGTCGTAGCTTTGCTTCAAAAGCCATAGTTTAGGGAATAATCCATTGCCAAATGTGCCAACCCCACAGATAAACTCTAGCCGCACCGGGGGAAGCCCCCAGTCGGCGGCCCTTGTCGGTCTACCCGCCCGGCTATACGGGGCTGTACGGTACAGCTCCGTCAGTACGCACGTGCCAGCAGACGGACTGCGATATACTTTAGCCTCCGTTGCAGTCTTCGAACGGGGCTGGTTTTTATTTTAGAGGGTGGTCCGCTATTTTCAACGTTGGCTAGGCTCTCTCGTGCCGGGAAAGGGAGTTTGCTGTGAAAGGGAGTTTGCCGTGAAAGCGAGTTTCGCCCCGTTCGAAGACTGCAACGGAGGCAAGATATACTTCACCAAACTATATAATATGTTCTATCGTTCCTGGCAACCAGTTTCCACAGAGTATTAGATATGACATAAGGTATGAAATGCAATATAAAAGGAGGCCACAAGGTATGATGTATTACAATCCTCGCTATCGCCAGAAAGTGAGTTATATCAGGAAGACATCTAATGATATAGGGCGTGTCGATATCATACTATAAACCTACAGGGTGGCGGTTTACAGTTTTGCAGACAGACTGTTTCAAATATACATGATCAAACCCTACGATTATGAAACTTATGTTAGATTTTACGCTTTGTTCTATTTCCTTGTACGTTTTCCATTGCAACTAGCACTTAAGTGAAAATCAGTACATGCTTTAGAATACGTTAGAAAGGGTCATCTGGTCGCTTTTGTATGAAAACAAATACAAAATACGTTGCAGCGTATATATCACTGTTTCTAAGGTTTTTATGAAAGTACATGGCAGCCAACATTTATCAAAAGTGTCCAACACAACAAAACACATGTAGTCTCTAGACAGCACAACGAAAACTCAACGAAGCATTTGAAGGAAACAAACACTACATGGGATCAAATCCTAGCAATATGTGAAACTAGAACTGCAATATAACGGAGTGTTCTCATATCTAAATCTACTGGCACATTTCCGTTGATTTACCTATTGAGTTTCACAGAACAAAAACCTGTGTATGACGGACAAGCTACTTCATGGAAAAATGACGCACCAAGACCGCAGTAGAATGTCATCTGTAAAAGTAAACCTAACGTAATTTATCATTTGCTAAAAACTTAGTGACAAACATATTTAGATGTTAGTGATTGCTGAATGATTCGCTGTATGTAACTCCTCTAACTTTAGCGCCTCCTCAAACATTTACCATGAGCAGTAAAGGTTCCTAAATTCTTAACTACTGAAGAAAATGTGCCATAGAGTCATGCCCTAAATCATGCAGTTACGGTTTTAGCGCGGCTGGATATGACAGAAAATGTTCACAGTAATATAACAATAATATTTTTGCAGCTTGGAGAACAATTCAGTAATATTGTCTAGTTTCAAGTTTAGACATTAGAAAATGCAACAGATACCCTTGAAATTTCGTCATGATAGCAACAATAAGAAATACATGGACTGTTCAGTAAGAAAACACTGACCATAACGTTATATATACGAAGCGCTGTACGCAGCTTTTTAACTGAAGGTACTAGAAATAAAGTAAAAAGATCCTTACATGCAGATTCCCCTTTACATCTTAGGGCGCAGTCAATAAAAAAACGGCACAGAATACACTAATCTATTCTACTCTACAACCCTGCACCAAGATAACAGTTATGCTATGTTATGATGGCAATGATGGCAATGTTTACCTCCGCCATGATACTTGCGTTTGCAACGACGATCCGAACTGTAAACTCAACAACCATGGACGGATTTTCAGGATTTTTGGTTTCTGTGAAGATATTATCCCTAGGAAGTCGAAGTTTTCTCAAACATATCCTGCTAGTAATTAATTTAGGAATAAAGAAACAAAGTTACGACAGAATCCGGCAAATTTTGAACACAAAATGACGACCGTGTAACGAAAAGTCACAGTTCTGAACAGCGTTGCAGACTGTATTACTCCAAAAATCATGAACGGATCCGGAATTTCGTGTTTTTTTTGGTGTGTTTGTGTGTGTAGATGATATCCCTGGCAAAAAAAAAAAGCCGAATTTAGATGATAAAGTAATTTCTCAGCTGGCCTTAGTGATCATTAAATACAGCGGTAAAGCCACACGGAATCGTGTTCTGGCGGATAGTCAAATTCATTGACAAGAAATAACACACACGAAAACAAAAATGAAAAAAAGAAATGTTCACGATTTTCCTTTGTCTGTTGATCGAGAGAAGAATGGGGAATGGTTTAATTTGGGATATTTACACCTAGTTTATACAATACGTAGTTTTTTAAGCTGTTGATATATTTGATCACAAGAGGCGGGAATCCGAAAGCCACCCTGTGCCACCCCACCCCTACCCGGGCCCCAAATGCCGCCGTGTGTGTCCATCTTGCACGGGGACCGGGACTTTTCCAAGCAGCAAATGTAAGAGTCCTATTAAAGTGTTAGATGAAATATTTAATCTATCTTGCGTGTTTCTAGAAGCGCTATAGCCACACGAAAGCGTGCATCATCCAAAAGAGACGCACAGAAACACAGGAAAGGGCACAAAAGACCAACGGATTCATCTAGTTTGCACGATCGACTTGGAGGTTAGCCATTCGGACTTACACAAGGGCAGTGCAGCAAGGGGAAGACTAAAACACGATTTGAGGAAAATTCTGTCTAGTTTTCAAAATACATTTTTCGAATTTTACAAAAGTAGCAGAGTTTTGTAAGAGTACGTTGATACTAATTCACACAGGGACGAAGGAATGGCAATTAATGCCATTTAAACACAATGACATTAATCTGAATAAAACGGAACAAATTCAGAAAATGACAATCCTAACATGAAAAGTCACACTAGTACATTTGTACAGGCGATACTTTGTTATACTGTTATACGAAGACCCGAAACAACAGTATTTCCAAGCCATTGCTCCCTAAACACAATCAACCGTATCTATCCCACCCAACGGGGTTTGATATCAGTAGCATTGCAGTAGTCAGAATTTTGAACACACCTCTGAGTTGAATTTTGTGCAAGGTTAGGCGGTAATTTCACCATTCCTTTGGGAAAGGAAACCGTTTTGTCGTTAACCATTTGACCACGACCTCTACAAGCGCTTTGGCAAGTCGGCCATTTTGTTCTTTGTTTTACGACAGCAGTACATGTACAGTACTAGTGTAGAAGATCTGACTATCTTTATCTTCAGTTATTCAGTCGAAAAAAAATCGCGAATTCTAAACAAATTAAGACAGTTTTCTGTCAGAAAATGCAAAAAAATAAGTCTTTCGTTAAAAAAATATCAGCAGCAGATCTTGAGTATTTAGAATGTTTTTTGAGTGTTTTTCTCAACATATCGTCTGATTTGGGCGTCACTCACAGTTCGTGTGCAAGTATGGCGGGAATCACCTCAGTGGTTGTCGGTCGATTTGTGCTAATTTTGCTGGCAGGGCTTGTAACCGGCTTCCGCTTGCGTTTAGCGGGAGAACAGGGGCGGAATACAAACGGAGAACAGCGAGGGAAAATAATCGATATCTCTGAGGAGGATATCAGCGAGAAATATCTGTGAGAGAGAAAAAGCGCGGGAATTTCTCCAGAGATTGCGTCACCCTCCCCGACAGGACGCGGGAAAGGAATGATGGACATTCCTGTGTTTGCACTTCCTTTTTTGGCGACCGCGTGCAAACCAGTCCTAAATGTCCTAGCAACCACTTCATAATCTTAGAAACTGAGAAAAAAAGCCACTATTGCCTCAAACCACCTTCATGGAGGTTAGACATTTTGGAGAAAATCAGAAAACGGAACGAATTTCGAAACGCAGCCATGGCGCGAACACCGTCGTTCGGACGGACTCGGGGTCAACAACGTGTAAACTTGCCAGATCGAAATAAAAGCGCCTAAAATCGACCCTTCTCCGTACTTCATCGTGAAATGAGACCGAAAGGCCTTCTCTGCTTAGCTGTACGCACCTGTAGCGGCTTCCCTGTGTCTCTCCGGCCGGGGAAAGGGGCAGATGTGGCCGACAGTTGGCGATGGGACGGGGTGGGACGCATGCCTGCACCGGCCACAGGTCTCTCCCCATCTCCTACTGCAAACGCTTTCCTCTTTCGGAAGATATTTCAGCGCAGGTTTCTTGCGCGGAGGAGCAAATCCTACACCGATCCGACTACGTCAGGACAGCCATAGTTGTTGTTACATGTACAGAGCGAGGTAGGAGTACGGTTTGTAGAGAGGAGAGAGAGAGGAGTGAGTGAGAGAGCGGTCATCCCAGGAAGATTGGAACAGAAGGAGTGAGGGTACGGGGCGGTCCGCTGACTGACAGAAGAAAATGTAAAATTCATGAGAAGCCTGCTGGAAACGTTCCATTCAGAAGGGCATAATGCTGCTAGTGGGCGTTTGTCGGACAGGGTGTACATAATTACCGCCGTTCGCCACACAAAAACCCGGGGAGGAAGCCATCTTCTGTTCCCGAGATATCCGCTTTGCGCGCCCGCATCCGTCCGCTGAGAGGTAGCGGCGTGCTCGGGCGGGCTCGGGCTGTGGCACCGAGGCGTCGGAGTGAACCGTGCGGGCCCGGAGCGGCCTGGAGCCGAGCAGATCTCGGGTTTCGATCGGGGCGCGACTCCCGGTCTGGAGGGATGGGATAAATAGCGGCATTGTGCGTCCCGGCTTTGTCCCGCTCCGCACATTGAAAAGCCAAGACTTTTCATTAAGCACGCCCGTGTCCATGAAGGGATGCTCGCTAGGACTTCTGCGAGTCAGTATTGTGCGGATTAAAGTCAAGAATTCATCCTCCCATTGGTTAAAACGATACCGATAGAGAAAACGGTATAATGGACCACTTTGCATCTCATTATGGGGCAGTAGGGATGGGCGGGGAGGGGCAAAAATACATTTTTCATCTAGGATGGATATTAGATGATAATAATGCAGAAGATGTATGAAATTTTAAGTAAATTAAAATAGTAGATTATAACAACAAACTCGCACTCAGCTTCTTATAGTCTGGCTTAGTTGTCTGATGAAATCTCCTTGGTTGGATGGAAAATTACAAGATTTTTAGCCCCTTCAATGATCGCCGCATCGGTGGGAAAGGTGTACATGTGCATGTGTTATCTGATGAAGGTCCTTGATTGTGCAAAGAAAATTTTAAAGAATAGATGTAATAATACACCATACATGTACATCAGTATAAATCCTGCGTGTAAAATACTTTTACAGACAGTCTCAAATCCATACTGAGACCTCGCAAGTGTCCAAGTCGTTATACACATACGGGTCGGACAGGGACAATAGAGTTGATAGAACTTGTCATGTTGGATTCTTCGTAAAGTGAAGTGTAAGTACTGTCAGAGTAAGTTTTATTGGAAGTTGGGAGACAAGCATATGGTAAAAGCATTGGGGACATATATGCATTACCAATGATAAAATAATAACGACTACTCGAATACTAGTGTTAGCTACATCTACTAGAATTACAGGTTGGGTTTGAATCCTTTTCTGGAAGCAGAGGAAGACAAAAGTCCCTACGTTTTCTATAATTTGTGGGTTTTGTGATCAGGAGAAACGTACGTTCGTCCTGACGTGACTAATGTATTGACCAATGCAGCGCTGTCACGTTGTTGTTTAGAAGTCCCTGTAGTACAGTTATGTACAGTTCTCCCTGTCCTGAACACTGTGCTCCAGCATGGCGCTGTTTGTTTGGAGACTAGGCACACACTTCACCACCCTGTATGCACTTCAAGACGTACATATTCCTTACAAGGAAGACAGTCCGAGGGTGACACGTCCGAGGGTGACACGGACTGAGACAGACAAGAACTCGTCTCAAATGTTTGTAGAGCGTTTCAGAGATTTATGAATATGTTGAATGAATGGTTTTATTATTGCACATTTCTGATGAAGCTTTGTCTTTTAGAATTAGAATTGCAACAGGAACAATACAATGTGGACAAGATATGATTGGGCTTAATTTTGTATATAAATACGAAGCTTGAACTCTGAATTTTGTATCTTTTGATGACACAAGGAATATTTTGTATAAATACCACAGTGACTGAATTACCTGATTGTGCCGTCCTAGGGAAATAGAAAATACTGCTTTATCAAAACTTTAACAGAATCACAGCTTCGTCCACAAATACAGACTCTTACCTCTCTCATTGGTCCTTCGAGACTTCACTTTTCAATCTTTGTCGGTTCTTCTTCTTATAACCATTGAGAAGCCAGTGAGGATTCCTTTTATTGCAGAAATGTTCGGTATTGTGCACGTGATCATTCATATACATGTATCGTATTTACGTTTGTGAGAAGGAAGGGCGATTTAGCAAATCTCACGTGGAGAAATCTAGATCACGACTGTTTCAGTATAAAAAGAAACAACCCTTTTTCAATCAGCTGACTGAACTGAAACGATGTGGGTTTTTTTTTTCAATTGTGATCATAAGAGGTAAAAAGAAAAACTGAAAAAAGTCAGTTTAGCATGTCAATGACGCAGCATCTAGCCATTTCCACTAGATTCTGTGGCCACTAAGCAATCAAAATTACACAAATCGCTCAGCAAGACGTGTATACGTTTGTGTGTTTTGTCGTTATGTTTTAATCACTTATACATCTTGATTAAGAGTCGGATAAATCCAATTTTGTTCACTGCACGGTCTTACAGCGATCAACGTCTAGTGGAAAAGTGTATAAAAATGGTAAGATCTTATACCCTGAAAACGGCAAGACTTTATACCAAACATCTGCTTGGAGCTTGAGAGAATATTCTCAAAGCAGAGTCTTTCTTTCTTTCATTCTTTCTTTCTTTGTTGACGATATATATTTATTGAGTCGCTGAGATAGTAGTGGTCGGGATTTTACCGGCTCGCTCCCGTCCTCTGCTTGGAGCTTGAGAGAAGCCCTCCCCAGTCTGGAGTGGCAAAACGCCCATAAAGCCCCACTTGAGCTGATCCGGCCACATCAGCACATGAATGGCGGGAATACAGGCGCTAATACAGGCCGTAATACCGGTCTATTGACGGAGATGTGTGTCTCACATGGAGGGGCACTTCAGGGGCTGTTGTCAAGTCATCGGCTCGGAGTGGGGCACATTTACACGAGTATGGAGGGGAGGGTATAGCCTCGCTAACAGACACTTCGGCGGGCGTTAGTCTGTCAAGTCATCGGCTCGGAGTGGGGCACATTTACACAAGTATGGGTAGTCTCGGTAACAGAAACATCGGTGGGCATTACTCTGCCAAGTCATCCGCTCGGAGTGGGGCACATTTACACAAGTATGGGGAAGGGGAGGGTAGCCTCGCTAACAGACACATCGGTGGGCGTTATTCCGTCCCACTGTTGTCAAGTCATCGGCTCGGAGTGGGGCACATTTACACAAGTATGGAGGGGAGGGTAGTCTTGCTAACAGACACATCGGTGGATTCTGTCCTATTCATAAGGCTCTATTGAATAAGAACTAGCAAGGAGCTTTTATATCAGATGACCATCTGATATAAGAGCTCCTTGGAACTAGGAAGCCCTTCATTGCACTGTTGTCAAGTCTTCCACTCAGAAATAGCCTCGCTAACGGACACATCGGTGGACGTTAATCTGTGCCACTGTTGTCAAGTCATCATCTCTGAGTGGGGCACATTTACACAAGTATGGAGATGTGGTAGCTTCGCTAACAGACGTTATTCTGCCCCATTCATAAAGCTGCATTTAACAACCCTACATTGACTGTTGTCAAGACATCGGCACAGAGTGGGGCTGGTTTACACGAATATTGAGGGGAATGTAGCCTCGCTAACAGACACATCGGGGCGTTAATTCTGCCCCATTCATAAGTCTATATGCACGAGGAAGCCATTCGTTGACTGTCAAGTCATATGCTCAGAGTGGGAGACATGTACAGTAGTCTCGAAAATAGGCACATGTGTGGCTTCAGGCAGAACACTGTATACATATATATGTCATACTTATAAGAGACCATTTATACACAGTTGTCAAAGCATCAGGTTGGGCTTGAGGGAATCTACATATATGTAAAGAGGGGGTAGTAGCCTGGGAAACAGGCCCATCGGTGGGCGTTTTTTCGTAAGTGATCTGTGGGTTTGTATTTATTTATTTATTGGCATAATTATGAAGGGAAGAGAAATTTGACAATCCGCAGAGTTGTGCAAGTATGGACAAGTTAACAGCGCAGAAAGTGGTCAATTTGCAAATTCAAGTATATGAATGACAATAGCCTTGCAAAAGGGCTTTTCTACGGGCAACATCTCCCACTGTAAACACTTGAAGATTCACATGTTTAGGTTGATCATAGACTATTGAAAAGCGATTTGCGCCAAGTGGGGCAAATTTACACATGTATGGAGTGGAACACTAGCCTGGCAAACAGACTCATTGGTGGGCCATGCATTGACAAATGGCATCAAAAGCCGAAGGAATTCAAGCCAAGAAAATAGCCTCACTTCACGCGCTGCTGATGGCACTTCAGCGTAAAAAGGGAGGATTTACATGACTATATATGGGAGAAAAGCCACATGGTGAAACGCTGGTCACACACTGATGGGCCCACCGACTTCGCGTGGGGTATTACGGAAAGGAAAATAATTCACAAGAAATCTTAAATGTGCTTCAAAAAGGACTAAAATTCTTCTGAAAGCAATCTTTTTTTTTTAGATTAGCAGTAGCACTGGAGGACGACTTTCATTTCGCTTTACGTTTATTTCATAACTGTATTCTATATCCTATCAAGGAGGTTCTTCATAATTATCATAACAATTTTTAATCATTATTGTATTCCCGTGTACACTTGCGATTAGCGATCGGGCATGGATTTGCAATAAAGTTATGTCCATCCAAGGAGCTTTTATCATTTTTGTTCTAGTTTTCTGTGGTTGTGGGGGGGGGGGGGTGATATATCTGCTTGTGCTTTTCCCAACACTTACTAAAATGGTCATTAGCAGAAAAACTGCGTAGAAATCAGGAGAAGTGTACCTTTTCAGCACAAATCAGTTTTAGAACGTCATTTAGGTAAAAATAAAACCGTCCCATGAGGACCGCAGTGGAGGGCTTCACGGGAGGCGGACCTACGGGGGATGTTTAGACAAGAACTCAGGCGTGTCGGTGGGCGTACACTACAGCTCACGCCCTTTCGGCGGGGAAACGATAGTCTTGTAGATTGATAAGACTCTCGGGACGCTTTCAGAAAAAGAAATACATACAATAGGCACATGATTCAATGGTCTACGTGAATTAGTCGTCTTTTATCGTATTAAAACTAGCTGTAACCAAGGAGGTTACCTCCTTGCTGTAACGTACTGCATGGTTGCTACAAAATACAATTGAGGACACTACATTCGCCGCTATTCATCCATCCATTCATTATTGTACCCTCCTGATACGCCACGTAGTTAAAAATGCTTATGTACTGATTATGGCAAGCAAAAAAAAGGCAACTGTTTCTTAACTTTCATCCCTACAAATCAACGCGTCGTTGTGCCAGTGTACCATGATGTTCTAATGCACTCACAGGATGCAATACAACCACCTGTTAATGTCTATGGGAGTAGAAAGACTCAACAGAAATCCTTTGAGTATATCTGACATTACCCCCTCGCGACTGTACTTCACAGCACACGCACCGAAGCTACGTACATGTATGTATTTATAATGTGTCCCAACCTACGGAAGGTCTATGAATATCACTTTCCAAACGGCAAGCAAAGCTTAGTGGGGAAGATCGTGACATTTGTATCACATATATCGTCCACCAACCGTGTGCGGGCAGAAAATGGATACATATGACAAAAATGTCACAATCTCCCCCAACAACCTCTACTTGAAGAGTTTATGGTTATGACGTTTATTTGTACACAGTAGGTTATGTCTTGTTAAACGAAATGCTGTCTGTAATAAATGAATAATAAATAAATAGATCCTTGTAGGTGGCTGCTTCTGTCACAGCCTGCTTGAAAAATCGCACTACTCATCTGACCGCGCCCTCAGTCAACTGGAGGCAGCAACAAAATGAATAAAAACGCATTTCATCAGTTTATCATGTAGTGCTTCACGGCTGGTGTTTTAGCTGTTTTGGGATTGCTACTGTGAAGGGATAGGTCCGGTAAATCGCTACGACGTAACATGGTTGTAAACAACAATAAACAAACAAACAAATAGCACGTTTATCGACAAATACAAGCAAAAATGTGATATGTTAAGACACATCGTGCTGCGTAGGCGCAATGCTCGCCCGGCTGGTCAGGGCGTCACGCGGAACGGAGACGTGACGTCAGTAGCGCCCCGTGACGTCAGCTGACGTCATCACCGGACTGGGGACGGACGGCTCAAGGGTACGGGAGGAGGAAGGGAAGGAAGGAAGTTGACAGGGATAGAGAGAGGATGGCAGCTAGAAAGGATGGATCGAACGATGTCTCTCTGAGACAAGAACTTTTATCATTCCACTGCCAGGCACTGGGAGTTCTTTGCTGTCGAATAATGTCTTAGGCTTATTTGAAGAAAGGCAGGTAATACATGGGACTGTCTTTAAATTATAAGACACGCGAGCGGTCACAAAATAGCACAAATCAGAACAAAGTACACCACCGAGTTAAAAAAAAGTTTAAAAGTCGAAACTTAACCCCCCATCAACTACGCCACCAAACACCACGGAACTGGACAGAGCGTGCAAATATCCACCAGCCATGTAGAAATGGGACAAGATAGACGAAAACGTCACGCAAAAAAAAAACCAGCTGGAGCCGAGGCTCGGCTACTAAGCCTCGGCTTGGAGAGTATGATATGGTAGCAATGATAGGCGGTTTCAGAGGTGAAGCAATTAAAGATATCATGATAAAACCGTGTTTACCGTGTCTAAAGAAGTAAGACACCAAAGTTCCTTACCTGACAAAGATGATCTGCTGTCTTGCTGAAGACGTGGGGTAAGGCGTTCTCGTTCCCACCGTCCCGTGCAGGCTGGCTCTTCTATCTCGTTCCCCGACTGACGAGGTTGGTGCCCTGGCTACGTCACCATGACTGGGTGTCCATCCGTGCCTAGCTGCATGGTTTCTAGCAGAGAACCTGTCTTTTCGACAAGTACTGGATAGGGCCAACTGTACTTGAGATGGCTACGGTTACTTCATAGGCAGACGGGTGCTGGGTATGGCTACTGCCGAAAGGTACTGGTAGTTAAATCGTTACTTTTCTCCAATCAGAAGTTCGGCTCCGGTTGTCTTAGACGAGTTTTTCGACGTTTTTGGCGGGCTTCCTGTTTCATCCCGTTTTCCCACAGAAAGAACGGAATAAAGTAACTACAGAAAGCCCAACAAAAACAGCTAAAAAACACGTCGAAAACAGCCAGAGCCGAACCTCTGCTTGGAGAATAGATGCCTACGTCGCTACCGTTCCCTCTAGCTGTCCTGGCCGGAGCAGACTGAAACTCTCCCCGCTCCAGCCCCTCTTTTATACCTCTCCGCTCGCCGCTCGTCATTCAATAAAACCGCGCAAAAGTCACACGAATAAATGAGTCTGTTGTGCGGAACCGTTCCACGGGTCAGCTGCGATTAACTCACAAAGGAGGGGAACCCGGTACGAGCGCAAGTTGTTTCACTGTTACCGCCTTTACAGCTTTCAAAAAATGCTAGAATTGTGACTTTTAGTTATCGTAAATGCACTTTGTGCAGAAATGTACCTAAAATGTGATTTTTAGGAAGTTTTGGGCAGAAATGAACGTTTTTGTGCAAACATGACGGCGGGTATTGTGTGAGGTCATGTTGCGGGTCACGCACGATTGACCTCCAGGCGGTAAGTGCCGCGGAATTCTCACCAAAGTCGGGCAGAAATGTGAGAAAGTCGCGTCAATTTTTAGAACCTTCTCTTCTCATCATTCCAGTCGAGGAACCGCTCGCCTTGGCGCAAACCCAACTCAAGACGAAGTTAAGGAAACTCGGGTTAGGAACGTGTTCTAGTCGGTGACAGGCACAATCTTGGGGAAGTCAGCGGGTTGAATGAAGTGTAGAACAAGTATATTACAGCGCGCCGTGTGTGAACGGTGCAGCTTTGTGGCCCGAGCCGTGGGAACGGACTGGGGACGAGTTTTCCCCGTGAAGATAGACTGGAGTAATGTAGACTGGAGTAACTTGCTAATGGTTATGGGTAGTAGACAGTTAACGCTAGTTCACCTTTATCCGCGGGTCAACTTTCATCCGTTGTATTTTAAAGCAACGTACTATTATATAGGGTATATCAAGTCAACGGCCGGTAGTTTCAAAGAGTGATATTTTGAAAATATCTTAATTTCAAACCATACAGTGTACATAGACACTATAGATCTAAATACAGTTTTTAAATACAACGGATATAGGTTACCCGTGGATAAAGGCGAACTAGCTAGCGATCCAGGTGAAATCGTTCTTTTCTGCTGTAATGTAGCTGAAAAAGTAGCAGACAGAAAAAAAATTTACTAGGCTAAGACATCCTTGTCTGCTTTGTTAGAATGACAACAATTAGACTCATTGCCGGCATGTTGCACAAACTGACCGCTCTGTCCGGAATCTGGGAAAGTCTGACCAGACAGTTCACAGCCAACAGGGCAGGCCGACCCGCACGTGCGCCGGACACTGGAGGGGGTGGGGGGCTGGTATATACGGGAAATATAGCCTCGATAAAAACTGCATGGGCTTCGGAATGGACGAGACTATTCGGAGAAAATTAGTCTCAACTGATACTGTCGGGCTTTGGATTGGGCTCTCATAGCAGAGGTTCCTTCAATAGATTGAGATCTCGTGGTATCCTTCAGTATCATATTCTAGGATGAGATAACCCTTTACCATTTGCAAATATGTCAACGGTTGTTCTGGCCTTAGAACCAATAGTGCAAACGGTATGTTAAACTCAACATGTTGATACATTCATATTCCTGTTCCTGTACACCTTTTGTAGCCACTTGTTTGTATGTATGTATTGCAATAAAGAGCATCATATCTATTGATTGCGACCGATGTATATATCTATCTATATATATATATATATATAATCTATCTATGTATCTATTTATCTGTCTCCGAGAGAGAAATAAAGAGAGATAAATAGATAGATAAAACGTATCAAAAATAGCCGGAGGAACCTAATCTCTGCCTGCCGAGCAGGGCATGTAACTGTGACGGACAGGTCGTGGTCGTGGACACATTACCCTTGGCGCAGACCCCCGGCACCAGCCGTGAATAGGCCGTGTTGTGATTCGTGTTTAACGGCGCGGAAACACTCAGCATTAAACAACGCCATTACAGCGTCTGGACCAACAAGTTGCCTCATGACTAAGTTTGCTTACATTCTGTGTGTTTTCATATCATTTTTTTTTCGTTTCTGAAAGCTACCCGACCGAAGCCCGGGTTGGGAATTGGTACCTGAGCCTTGGTTAACCGAACCCAGAGAGGACCGAATTCTTCAGTAGCCCTTCGCGTGTCTTGGAGGCGACTATTGACGCCTGGCGTCACGCTGAAGACAAGAGATAATTAGAGAAGAAACGAGGCAATGAACGCGTTAGCATCTTAGAGAACAGAACTGGACTTTCGTCTTTCAGCACCTGTTGTCTTAAACTTGGGCGATAAGGTTCCACCCTTCGAGTCCACCACGTTGAAAGACTTGTATCTTTACTTGCCTCAAGTTGCACCAAATTCTTCAGTGTCGCCTCATGCTTGTCTACAGCACAGTCTTTGTTTCGGTCGTAACATAACTTTAGATGATATAGTATAAGCGTCTTTGAATTTTCAAGAGAAAGTTCTTACAAACGGCACGGTGAAATATGATCAGAACCCATGCCAGGTTAGAGAGTTCTAAAAAGGACGATTCCTGAAGGACTCGTGCTCTAAAGGAACAATTGTCGTCATTGTCAGCTGCATTGTTCAAGAATAACCTTTTAGCCTGCTTGATCTTTCTCTTTTATTTTTTTATTCTTATGGGGTAGTCAACTTCAGCTTATAATTTCTTATCATGCGGTATGCCATTTGTCCTTCCTTCCTTCCTTCCTTCCTTCCTTCCTTCCTTCCTTCCTTCCTTCCCTCCTCCCTTCCTTCCCCCTTCCTTCCTTCCTTCCTTCACTTTACCTATTCCGTGCCCAGTCCCTCGGTAGCCCAACGGTCTGTCGGATTCCCCCCAGCCACAGGTTCCCACAGACCAGCCCGACTAAAACCTCAGTAATCCCATTTAGAGCGGAATTCCCGTCTTTTCCCGCCTAACCCGGACCTGAGGGAGAAGTCAGCGGGTATAGAGGCGCCCTTGCCCTGTGGACCCCTCGTGTCGGGTCCCCGTGCCCCGTGTCACGCCAGGCCACATTCCTGAACAGGTTTTGTCTCTTCTAAAGAACTCTCCGTTCCTTTGGAAATCGGAAGCACCTTTTTTTCGTCATGGCGACCTTTGCCCTACTCCCGTGCCCACGGTGGCACCTTGTACACTTGTAGCGACTCTTGCTTGTCATTGGTCTGATTCTTCGGGGCTTCTTTGAAAGGGGAAACTTCCTTTCGTTACTATGGCTAGGCTTTTTTTCGTCGGTAACTGTAATTTCTGGGGTCATCTACGTGACTAAGCTTCTCATGGTAAAGGTTTGGCATTGCTATGAAACGAGGGAGCATCTCTGCTGTCCCTTAACCCGTAGGGACCTTAGTTCAGGGTCGCGAGGTCCTCTGCCAACCCCGGTCCATTGTCAGCTATGTGAACCAAAGCCTGAGGTTGTGCCGCCCGGCCCAATGGCCTGTGTGAACCGCTTCTCTGTTCCGTGCCTCTCGGTGCCGTCCCGCGCCTTCCCCGGCCCGTTCCCACACCCCGCCCGCCAGCTTGCGTTTGATACCCGGGTCCGCAGGGCGACCCGCTGAAGAACGAGGAAGAGTCGGTTGCTAGGCGACGTGCTGCTGCCATGACAACGCACGACACCTCATGTGCAGCATGGCCTTTCCCGACTTCTGTAGCCCGATGCTCAGCAGTACACGATTTCTTCCTCTTTGGGACTCCCAACCTCGGTCGCTGAAACGTTTGCCTTTGGTACGTGAAGGAATGACGAACAAAGAACTTTGAGTTCATTGTAATTTTCTGCTGGATACTGGCTCGAGCTATACATTTAGTGACTGTACACAGATCTAAAAAGACATACATAGACAAATTGCACTCTCAAAACAATAAAATATTATCAACTGAGGTTGAATATCCCATAAATTAACCCTAAAGCCAAATATGAATCATTTCCAAATGTCACTGCGAATTTTAATCTTGAAAAGCAGAGCTGATATATAACGGCGATGACTACTGGTGCTTGGAACGTGATTTGCAGCAGCCGTACGCACCACCGTGCCGACCGTGACCTTCCCGTCCGTACCACCCATTCTCCGGATACCCACAGTACCTCCAATTTTACGCTACGAGAACAAG
>NC_049986.1:24470136-24471511 GCF_000003815.2 Branchiostoma floridae | reverse complement strand
TCAACACTTGATATGTTATAATCTATCGTCAAATCGTTGAGGGACTGTTGATGGATAACATAGTGTCCATCAGCTTGACATCTTCCAGAATGGCCTCTGGTAAACATTAGAACATGGTCAAATTACAATTGGATTGTAGCGCGCATTTTGTAATATCTGAGTGTTAAAATACACAAAGGGTGTCTTACAGTAGCCATAGAGTTGGCCAGTGCATGAATAGGTTTTTTATATTTCCAATGTAACGAATTAATCCATATACTAGTATAACCTATGAACGATCCAACATGACTAATCATATCTGCATTGCCACTAGTGTCCCCATGCAGACCCCACCTATACGCAACATCTTTCATAAGTAGTCGACCAAAAGTCCGCATGTAGACCCCCTGTGGGTACCATCTCTCCCACCAACCTGTCAGCCTCCCGACCTTTCTCAAGCCGCCTGAGGAGGAGCCTGACCCCACCTGACCCCGGGTTACCCGGTCACAGGTCGGTGTCAGGCGCTGAGGCTGTACAGAATGTCTGCACTTGTTTCACACGGGCTGCGACGGGACCTGTCACCATTCAGAACTTGTTAAAAAAAATAGCAAAAACGTCTTACAAGTTTTAACAATACCTTGTTCTTACTGGATCAACTGTCTCTCACACCTGTGCCATTTGATGATCTTCTTTAGTAACACCAACATGAACCTCATTGCCGACAGACTTGGCAGAGCAATTGTGGTTTTCTATCTAACAAAACGAATTCCAGGCGAGGTTTGAAAATACGTACTTGGCTTATACTAAAGTGACTATTAAAGGTGATATATTCACATCCGTCCTTTGATAATCTTGTAGTAAATTCATTCAACAAGAACATGATTGCCGTCAGACCAGACGGTAAAGTTGCGGTTTGTTCTATACAATTCCGAGATTAGAGAGGGTTTGATGAACAGATGTGAGTAGTTGAGGTTCAGACCCCGTTTCGCCTTGACTACTGGTGGTATTCTGCCACACAAAAGGCGGCCACGTCTGCCGCACACTAAACAGCTTACAGACATTCATGCTCGCCATTGTCAGGCAAATCGTGCAGGTCCGTACTGGGGCCCGGGACGCTCACCAAGTGGTGCTTGACATTTGTGTTTGCTCTGGGACAAAACTGTGGGTGTCGCGCCTGATTTTCTGTTGGTGCGCTGTATCTCCTGTTTTACACACGATTCTAGCACCGCCTCCAGCACCTACTTTACCTGTGTTCTCAGCTACATATAAGGGCGTGAGTTCCTTCTACAGGATTTTGGAGAAACACGGTTTAAAGTTTAAACACTAACTCAACCCTCGCCAAAAGTCGAGCATTCAGAATAATTGATGGCTCTGATCGCTCCGAACAAAGGAACCT
>NC_049986.1:24436831-24470036 GCF_000003815.2 Branchiostoma floridae | reverse complement strand
TTGTCGAAGAAACTGACCTGTTGCCTTAATTTTGGTATATATCCTAGTATCTACATCTATCTATTAATCTCTCTCTCTTCCCCCTCTCCCTCCCTCTCTATAAATATCATAAGAAATTTTAGTACTTTAAAAAGATTCATATCCAGAAGGTGGCGAAATCTCACTTTTAAAACAAGGTGAGATGTAGTCAGATATGTGTAAACACACAAACGGATTCACCTAACATGTACACATCGGTCCAATCATAGAACTTTACAGAATATAGTGAAAATGCACAGGAAGCACGTTCAGGTCTGCTAGGTTAAGTTTCTCCTTAAAGCCTCTAGATGACTCGTCTAGACCTGTTCCAATGAGGGAATTTATCGTTAGATTACTGTAAGTTCATAGAGCATAAAGCATATAAAATGTTGGACTGAGAAAAATGCACACCGCGATGGGGAAAACGTAAGTGGGAACAGTAACTGCGAAACAGTTGGCTTGGTTAACATTGACAAGTAGCGTTCCGTCTTAACATCTAATCAAAGCGACCTTTTTGTCCTGTGAGTGAAAGATTTCCAGTGATCTTATCTCCCCACCAACAATCGTGTAATCTCAGCCCGAGGTGATGCAGTGTTCACAAAAAGACGTGCCGTCCGAGTTTCTGAGCGCGATTTTCCGCTGAGGCATCTCTGTCGCGGGAGACTTTGTCCCCGTGACCCCTCCGTGAGACAGGTTTTGTGGCGGATGGGACCCGCAAAAGAAAGGGGGATGTTCTCGTGCGAGATTCCCACGGTGCTGCCATTGACTCCACCGTCCCGCCTCCCTTCACGGTTGTCTGTTCTCCACAGAAACCCGTCCTCTCCGCTTTCTTCTGAAAAAAGATGAAGCGGTTCACTCGGTAAGAGGATCCTCCTCCTCAGGACCATCCGTTAGGACGCCTGACATTTTGATCACTTCATTCATCTTGGACCTCTCTCTCCCGGGTGCTGTAAAGTTCATCATGTTTTGTCTGACATGTCAAGATCGACGTTTCCGTCCCTTTTGACGAGTTTTTCTCTAAGAAAAGCCTCTCCATGCGCAGAGTTTTCCCATATGAAAACCCTATCCAGCACATCAATCTAAAATATCAACCCGTCTCTTGGACTGAGAGGGAAATGAAGCCACCTCCCAAGTTGATTTGAACTGGTCCTTTTGGGGGGACTCCACAAACGTATACAATTAACAAAAAGGTACTCCAGGAGCAGGTTTTCACTGTATGAAAAACCTATCCTGCACATCAATATAAGATATCAAGCAATGTGTTTGAGAAGAAATTGAAGCTGACTATAAACTAGGCGACGAAAGTACACAATTGTATGTCACAAGGCAGCATTACCCAAGCATGACTGTGCCCCATGAGAGTAGCCGTGAGTTCTACGGTCTGAGTTAAGAATTCCTCGGGTAATGCTAGTTCACCTTTATCCAAGGGCAGCCTATATCCGTTGTTAAAAAACGGATATTAAGTCACTTCACTCAAGTGAAAAATGAGTATATTGGCTACAAAAGTCTTCAGAAAGTTGAAGTTGGTAGCCTAACGAAAGAAGAAAAAGAAGAAGACGTGGTTTAAAACTGCGGTATTTTTTAAATATTGCAATTTGAAAACAATGTCCATCGACTTGACACACCGAAATGTCCTGTTCTTTAGAACAACGGATAAAGGTTAGCCCCGCGGATAAAGGTGAATTAGCGTTGCGTCGTTTGGGTCATAATCCACTCAACGTTTGGTTGTCCTTAATTTCGCAGTTCCTCTGAGTTTTGATCTTATCAAATAACACGGTTAGTTTCTTTACTTTTAATCACTCAACGCTAAAGCCTGCTGCCATTCCATTTGCTGTGGCGTCTTCTCTCAACCTGCTAGGTCTTATGGCTTGTACGTTTACGTTTTACTTTTACTTTATACAGCGGAGAAATATTCCAGAGCAGTTAATGGCGCAAACTGCATCACCACTGAACAGTAACCTTTCTATTATACCATGATCAGTAGATTTTTGGATGCAACCTCTCACCTCCTGTTTCTCATGAAATGAAATACGATAGTTTGATACATTCATATTTTTATAACTTTGCCTCAGGACACTTTGGTGCTGGAGTATCCGATGTTCATGTTGTTGATGATGATGTTGGGACGGAAGTATATTTCTCTACTGAAAACATTTAGAGATATGTAGTGCGGTTATCTATTTATTCCTTAAGTCTTCAACCATATCTTTTTAAACACGAGACTACCTGAAACTGCCACTAGCAAATAAGGTACACTAGGCACGAGGTGAAAGGTCATATCATTTAGCACGAACCACAGCTTGCAGGACTGCAGTTCAAATAGGTTCTCCCAGGCGGCGCTCATCTGTGGCCTGACAAAGCCAACAATGTTTCCAAGAGTTTAGAAGCAGACAATTCAAAAGTTGGGAATGGAGAGTAAAGTTTTCCAGTTAACTCCCTTCCACGTGCGTCCTACCAGTAAGTTGGAACCCGCCTGGCCCGTGTCTGATTCATTCTGACGTTAACTGGCGAGACTTTTGTTCAGACGTGTTGTTGTGGGGAGGGGGGCGGATCTCTACAGGAGCTGCTCATTCTACTGCCACCTGTTCCGTCTGCAGGTCCTGCTAGTCTCAAACAGGTTCCACAGGGTGCCGAATGGATCGGAAATCCAAAAGGGCAGGAGAGTTTGTCAGAAAAGTTTTGTGGACCCTTCGTTTGGCTACACATTTAATATTTTGGAAAACAGTTCTTTATCTTCAACTGACATAAAGTAAAAGCTTCCACTATCTTGCTTGATTAGTCTAACCCGCTTGTAGAAAGTAGAAATACATTTGGAAAAGATATCGATTCTCGTTTAATTTATCGATATATCTGTATTTTTCGAATTCTTTCGTTGTTAAGTATACAATTCAGGGTGCTGAAGAATTATAAATAAGTTGGTCAAAAGGCTAGCTATAGTTTGCCATGGGAGCTACGACTTGCACTTGGACAATTCGTCGAGCCCAAATTGTATTGTATCTTTTGGGGAAACAGTTTCTTTACCTTCAACTGACATGAAGCAAAAGTTGTCCAATAGACTATCCATTGTTTGCACAATTTATCTCTAATTGCATAAGGAAAAGAAAAAAAACATTTATATAGATGTCCTTTCCTTTTACGTTTCTACGTATTTCATTTCCCTCAGTTATGAGTATACATTTCGGTATGCCACACGTTGTTTGCAAGGAGCCGTATTGCATGATATTGCAATATGGCAATAAAAAAGTTATTATAATGATTATCAGAGGGTAGCCAGAGAGTTGGAGTGCATGAATGAATAGTTCTGTGGGCAGTACATACTGGGGTGGTTCTCTATTCGTATTGATAAGTGTGGTGGGTTCTTTAATGATAACAATAATAATAATAATAATCTTTATTGCATATTCATGCCCGAAGGCTAAATGCACAGAAGGACCACATGATGTATTATACATGCAAAGGCAAAACTAAACTTATACAGTGATTCTAAACTAGGCTAGATGGAAAGAGAAATAAGACACTATGTGTTACAACAGGTAATATCATATACTATCGTTAATGGCTGCATCTAACATGTTCTCTCTTTTTGAAACACATGTGCTGGAGACGTGTCTTATCTGAGGAAAGTAATTTATCCTATATGCCTAGTTTCCACCGTAATTTACAGCATCCAAACGACCCAGCTTACTTACTGGGAGGTTACCTAGGGTTTCTCCGGCTGTTCTCCCTGGCAGTCTGGGATGACAGATGGTGAAATAATGACTTCCGTAGGGCGGAGGGATACGGTCGGTGGGTGTGAATGGACGGACAATGGCGGAGGGATACGGTCGGCAGTCGTGAAACGCCACACAATGGCGGGAGGTTCTACTGAGAGCGCGGAGGCTGTTCCGGGCATCCATCATCCAAATGTACTCAAATGGAGATGGCCGGGGAGAATCTCAGATTTGTCACAGAACAGGCCACACAGATCAAATTCTCTATTCCTGAAAATGATCTAAAAGAAGATTCAAGAATAATTTTGGCCGTGAGGAATTTACTACCTGCACGGTCAAAATAATGATAGCACGCCGGTGATGCTGTGATCATTAGTACCAACTTGTCGATTTTTGACCAAAATCTTGCTTCAAACGTTAAAATAACGTAGACATAACTTAGGCATAACGTAGACATAAAGTAGACATAAGGTTTACAACGTATATATAACGTAGACATAACGTTGGCATAACGTAGACATATAACGTAGACATAACGTAGACATAACGTTAAAACAACGTAGACATAACGTAGATCTAACGAAGCTATAACGTAGACATAACGTAGATCTAACGAAGCTATAACGTAGACATAACGTACGCATAACGTAGACATAACACCAGCAGGTTGAACCAGGACAGGCGACAGATGGTGACGTACAGCGCACCTGTCAATCATCTGCCCGGAATGTTCTTATCTGGACCGGAGACGATTTTCCACTAAGACGTTCCGGGACGTTAAGAGGCTTACTACGTCAGAAGGTCAAGACATCCATCTGGACTTGACAGGAACCCTGAGTGTGACTGACAAAGGGAAGGGAAACCAGGCAGGGTGGGTGATATATGGAGAAAACAACGGGGAAGTATGGCGGTCTTCCAAGAGAAAGGGATCATCTCAACACTCGCTGCGATATTGATGCTCATGTAAGATTGAACAGAGTTTTCCTGCAAGCTGGAAGAATTTTAATTCTAAAAAAAGTCGGAAGACTGTCTTGTTCTTTGTCAACTACTATGTACAAAATAAACACATTTCTCAACATCATTAAGCATGTCTACATACTATAGAAACGTATTAACTCAGAGCACTGTGTATTTCTCATGACATTGATCTTAGCCTTCTGTACAAAATACGACCAATTACTCATCTTTGATAACTCTCGTCTGCATCCAAATAGCACACTTACATGTACATGTTGCTTTAGTAGTGCACTGCAATGATCATTGTTGTCCTAATCCTAATCCAGAACTGCCTGCAAACAAGGTGAAGCCGAGAACAATCAGATGAAACTGTTATAAGAAGTCACTGAGTGTATTTGAAGCAGAACCTGAAGTTTTGCGTTTTGTGACGGCTATGAGCTGCAGTTCCCTGAATGACGATAGGTGGCGTGACTGTACAGTTCATCATGGCCGTCTGGGTCCAGTGCCAGCAGCAGGAGAAACAACGCCAAGGATACAAGACAGTCTATAGCTGTTTAGGACTCCTGACGACCCAGTTTGCGTCTCATCTGTCTCGCCTGGTTTCCGTACCTTCTCGCTTTTCGATACTCTCCTAAAGCAGCCCATGCCGAGGACAGGCAGCTGAGTGAATCAGCGATACCCTGATTTTCTGCACGCGGACCGTAAACTTTTCTTTGCATCTGCAGGGCCTGCTTAAAGTAGTCAATGGCTGTTCTGTTCTCACCAAGGCGAAGATACGCTGTTCCAATGGAGTGGAGCATGGGGGCAGCGTGAGGATGTGCTGTACCATGGATGGCTCTCAGCCTCTCCACCGCCTGTTCAAAGTGGACAATTGCTTTCCTGTGATTACCGAGACCGCGCCAGGCAAATCCCATGTCTCTGAGTATATGGACTAAGTGGTTGTGTGCTGAACCCGAGTCATGGATAGTCTGGATCACCTGCAACAGTTGCTCATAAAAGTTCAGTGCTTTCCTGTACTCTTTGAGACCCATATGGGCTGTCGCCAAGTTAGTGAGGGAGCCGGCAATGTCGTTTTGAGCTGCATGTTCACCATAGACATCTTTCTGCATCTGGAGAGCTTGTTCATAGTGGATTATAGCTTTCCGGTAATCACCCAGACGTAGCCAGACAGACACTAAGTTGCAGAGGAAGATGGCAATATTGGGATGTGCTGTGTTTTCACCATATATGCTTTTCTGCATCTGTACTGCCTGTCCAAAGAAGTTCAAGGCTTTCCTGTATCCATCCAAACAACACAATGCATATCGTAAGTTGTTGAGACATAATGCAATGTCTGCGTGCTCTGTGTTTGGACCATGTACAGTTCTGTACATGTGAAGTGCCTGATCATAGTAACGCTTTGCTTTCTCATGAAGACCCATTTTATCATAGACTGTTCCAAGGTTATTAAGAACCTTGGCAATTTTGGGATGTGCGGCTCTTTCACCATGAATACTTCTTAATATATGCAGAGCCTCTTCATAGCAGCTTGTTGACTTTTTATGTTCGTCCAAATCCCACCAAACTGATCCGAGGTTCATAAGGGCATTTGCAGTGCCATCATGAGTGTTACCACCGAGTATTTTCATAATTTCCAGTGCCTGCTGCGCATAGCTGATGGCTTTGCTTTTGTCGAGGTGATTCCAAGAAGCTGCAAGGTTGCCGAGAGTGTATGCGATATCAGGATGTGCTGTAGTCTCACCATAGATGGCCCTGTACATCTGCAACGCCAGCTCCCGGTACCTGATAGCCTTCCGGGGATCCCCCAAGTCATGCCAGACTCCTCCCAGTGACGTCAAGGAGACTGCGATATCGTCATGTGCAGTACCCTGCCCGTACAGGTTCTTTCTCATCTGCAGCGCCTGCTCATAAAATCTAACAGCTTCCTTAAAATCGCCCTTTTCATGCAAACCTAGACCAATGTTGTGGAGTGAAGTGGCAATTTCAATATGATCTGTACTCATACCATTAACCATTCTGTCCGTATCCAATGTCTTTTGAAAATAGTCCAGCGCTTTTGTGTGATCTCCAAGCCTTTGAAAAGCTAAACCTAGACCGTTGAGTGCTTCAGCAATGTCACAGTGCACTGTAGTTTCGCCATAAAGTTTGTTGCACATGTCCAATGCCTTCTCAAAGTAGCTGATGGCTTTTTTAAAATCAGCAAGATTATGCCATGCTGATCCTAGCTTGAGTAGTACCCAGACAAAGTAGTGGTGCTCCGTACTGGAAGTGTAGCATGTCTTAAACATTTGTAACGCCTGTTCGTAGTAATCGATAGCTTTCCTGAAATCTCCTAAACCTGCCCAGGATAACCCCAACTTTGCCAGAAGTGCAGCCTGATTCGGTCTAGTCGTTAAGTCTTTTTGAGCCTCTTCATAGCATCTAATGGCTTCCGTGTTATTGTTATACAAAGAGTACAACTCTCCTTTTACTCCGGGCGGGTTACTGAACAGCTTGATATGAAACAACAGACCTAATTGTATGGAAATAGTCAGCAGCAGACACTCAAAGCCCTCGAGAGGAACTTGCTCACTTGACAGAATATTCTTAAGAGGATTTGCTGTGAAGTAATACCTGAACAACTGCTTCAAATCGGGAATATAAAACACCTTTTGCAAGTCACTGGTTTGGTAAATGCTCTTGTCTGTTGATGTCGTCATTGCCGACAGAGCTGACAGGTTTTCCTTCTGGCCGCCATTTGCAATGTAGGTTCTCAGCCTGAGTTCTGCTGAGATGCTAACCAGCACCTTCAGGTGATGCGCGTTTTCTGCACCGACAACGTCTTTAGTTTCCATCTCTTCTATAGTTTTCCACACTGTGGTTGGTGTAATACCTGAACATAGTGCCAAACAGTCTACAGCAAGAGACGGGAATCTGTAAATTTCCTTTTTTACATCCAATAGTGTTCCTGTAGGTCTTTCGTTTTCAGGACTTGTCCAGTTCTCTGCAATCATCTCCTTTGCCAGGCTACGAGCCATATTCCCACCATGAGCCTTCAGTGTCTCGGCCACAATATCGGCATAGTCATCAAGGAGACTCTGCTCTCCGGTTATCAAACAAGCATTTCTCAAAACTCCAGCGAGGTGATATCCTTCCTTCAGGTACAAGGATGCATCGTTCTTTAAGATTCCCGCCATGTTCCTTGGGGTGCAGATGAGTTCACTAGTTGGTTCAGTCGAAGTCCCCTGTCTGCCCAGTGGAGTCTTACTTGCTTTTGGCATGGAGCCGTCAAATGCAAACCCACGAGGTGTAACAGAGTCGTAGAACCAGTTGTCCAGTGGGTCGTCTGAGTAGAAGTCATTCAGACTTGTTATCCCCATGGCTGGGAGGATGGTTTCTCCCAGGTTGACCACCTTGAGGTGCAGGTAGTGAGTCAGTCGCCGGAAATATGCGACATTTGCTTCATTTTCCTCCTCTATCAAGATGGCGAACTCCAGGTCTGAGTATGGAGTTACCAGTCCTGTGGCCTGCGAACCCAAACCTATCAGGGCATACTTACAGGGAGGGGGGCCCATCACTGCGATACACTCATCTACCAGTTGCGTTATCAATGCCTTTCTATCTTCAGCAATTTTCTCAAACAACCCTCTGACAGCGTCAGCTCGCTTGGCTTCTATCTCCCTTGCTAACTGACTTTCCTCATCATGTATGTAGGGGTTCAGCTCTTTGTCAATGGTTTTCATTTCCTGTTTGATTTGGTGTCGCATTTTGTATAGACTGTCTCTGTATTTATGACTGTTCTCTCCCTTTATATTAACAGTAATTATGCCTAAAGCGTGCTTAATAAACAATATTTCCATTTCGACAATTGTTTCGTCAATATCAGTGTTCAAGACCCCATCCCCTGACCTGGCTACTGCTGCCTGGTACAGTGCTGCCGCCTTGACAAAGTCTCCCCCGTCTCCTGTTTGACAGCCTCGCCTGCAGTAGACATCGCCCAACTTGTGCAGGGGTGAGAATTCATTTGCGTACTGTAGACCTGTAGGATCTGTAGGAACAATGTTGACATGTGCAAATAATAAAGATTGTGAAAGCTGATAGTAAAGTCCCCAACCAAAGGGATATGTATGTCCCCGTGTCAGGCGGTTGAAAGCCAGACATTGTTGTGTAAAACACATTTCCTTTTCTAATTTGACCTCATCAGATTTACTTTATAGTTGGAAATTCAGATAAGTGAACTGTTACCTCATGTTACCAAATATGTTGATGCCTACCTCTGACATGTACGATCCTGAGTGCTGCTGAAAAGTGCTGCTCTGCTGAGTCCAGGTCTCTTCTCCGTACGGCCTCGTCACCTCTCTGTAGGTGTTCTTTGTACAGCCTGGAAACGATTTGCAATAGGCGATAAAGGAGGTGGCACCTTTTTGCTCATACATCCATCCATTCTTTAATTTCTATTAATTAATTTTTATTCCCTTGCAACCAACATTACTAACCTGGGTGTAGACGCCAACACATTACCGTCCTCGCTATGGACACCAACACATTGACGTACAGGTGGCAGCTTATAGCTTTCTTTGTTCCCTTTGGAAGTCACCTGAAATATATCGGGATGTTTTGACGCTCATATTAACAGAGATCTGACACTAGTTGTGTGCAAACAAACACCTGAAGTTTTCTAGTACTGGCGGCTTGAACTACCTTATTGTTCATCATATAATGGTAACGTATTAACGCCGTGTGTGCGCCTACCCTACTAGTACCTATTTCGTCCTAAAATCTATCTTGTCAAACATATTACGAATACAAATTTCGTAGTGATATTTTTGGAGTATTTGCCGGTTATTTATAGCGTTATATTATTTTGTCGGGTCGACAGCAACATGCGTTTGGAGCTATAATTAGCACCGCTATAGTCACGAGCGCACTCAGGCATGTATACATTAGCATTGTGCAAATATACAGGTTCCAAAGGTTGCTGGTTGCTACAAACGTGAGCTGGATAAATAGTCGTGTTGGTACACAATTTAAGAAAGGCAGACGTCATCTCCTTCGATGTAAATAAAAGGTACAACACCACCAGATATTCAAGCACTGTGTGTGACAGGTCCACAAGTTTATAAGAGACTTCATATCGACATGTCCTTCCATGTAGATTATATAATGATACCAAGTTAAAACACCATCAAATACACAAGCGTTGTGTATCTGAGGGGTTCCCCCGTGAGATTGACAACGCACTGCAACGATTGATGGATTGACACAAGCGTTGTGTGTGATATATTCAGCTGCAATTGCGTACCTACTCCTGCTATATAGTAATTGTGAACCTGATTTCAATGTGCAGCTTTTCAGTGTTTCTTTTTAAGCACTTACCCGTCTTTTAACTGCCTGCATGTCTCTCCTGACCTTTGCTGCGTGCAGTAAGCGATGTGAGAGGACGGTTTTCCCATGTGGATCGTCACATCGCTCCAGGGCTGTGCTGTACAGGGCTGTAGCCTTGGTCAAGTGTCTGGGCTCCTTTAAGTCTCTTCCTCTCTTCAGGTTCACGTCTCCAAGACTTTTTATGGCCTCTACTTCTAACAGCTTGTTGCTCTCCGTTATTCCTTCTACAAGAAACTTCGTGAAACCATCTAAGATTGAGTCCATATGACCACCGTTAGCCCATGTCTTATCCAGGTCTTGAAAGATTTCTGAAGTCCTTGCAACAGTAGGAATGACTGTGTCACCATGTGAGCCAGCTATGGGCGTGTTTTGCTTGAGTTTCTCTGCGAGTTTGACCCTATGCACGAGAGACTCCCCTTCCCCCGGGTCCTCACACCGGAGCAGTGCGGCCCTGTACAGGTTCAGGCCCCGCTCCAAGTTCCGCGAGGCTTCGGTCTTGTGAAGTCTTCCTTTCTCCAAGTTCAAGTCTCCCAGGTTCTTCAGTACCTCCACCTCCTGTAGCCTGTCCATATCAGACATGGCGGCCAGAAGGGCGCGGCCGTACCCCGTCTCGGCCAGGTCATACCTTTTAGCCGTAACAAACCTCCGGCATTGCACGTCTACAGGGAGAAGTGTGCCCGCAACACGCAGCATGGTCGACATGGTGATAGGCTGGTAATGATATACAGATAGATGATCGCTAAGTAACGGTGTCTAAATCGCCTTTGATGTGCCACGTAACGCGGAAGTGTCGACAGGGGAATACTAGGTGCGTTGTTGACGTAATCCAATAGAATGACTAGTCAAATAAGTCTCTCAATGAACTTTGAACTTTGCCAATTAGGTATAGCAGTGCAGCCGTCGTGTTACACACGCAGGGGTGACGTCTAAGTAACAGCATTCTTAGTTTTCTCATAGTGTTGGTACATTTTTGTGGGGACTGGCGTTCTTGAAAGATAGTGAAGCGTATTTTTGTCTTCAGTCAAAATATTTCATTTTTAAATATTCGTTGATTATTTATCTATTTCCATTCATTGATGAATAGTAATAGAGGTCCCTTTATTGAAGTTGGTGACTGATTTCCAAAGGAGACCTTACAAAAAATGGCAAATAAAGAACGAGAAATAATTACGAACATAGGATTTAATGCATGATAAGTTCACAATTATGTAACATAAAGTAGTAAACATCCACTTTACTATGCAACAACTTAGGAAAACTCACAGGAATAGGCATACTAATCAACAATAACAACTCAAGGTCACAAAGGGTCATTGAATTCTCTGTGAGGGTCAAAGGTCAGCTTCGTCCTGATATCAGAGTCTGTTCGAAGCTTTAAGAGGTTATAAGAGGTACTTATTTTAGGAAATCTTGATTGTATCTTGTAATCTTGGAAATCTTGAAATCTTGATCTCTATCGAACATAAATAGAAAATAATAAATCTTCTTAACGTTACCTGCAACATGAGAAATCACTCTAACAGTTTAGTTTTGTTTGTACGTATTTCAAGCGAAATAAGATTCATTTATTCTAGGTCTCTTATAAAATGTATATAATAAAGATACTTTTTTCTTAAACTTTTTATTAGATGGAGTACATTGTGTGGAAATATAATCTCCTTGGCATATCTTGGAATAAGACAAACTTTGCCAAACGATGAATTTGTTGGGATGTTATTCTGAAAAGCAAAAAAAAAAAAAAATCTGGAAGACTGCCTCGTTCGTTATCACCTACAATGTACAAGGTTAGGACTTACCATATCTCACCCTACCATCAATTGTGATTATAGAAAGAACAAACGTCACCCAAATGCCCGCTGGTTTGATCAGCCTCATTTACGTCTACTGTAGCTTTCAGAACGTGACGTCAGAGACACGTGACTGCGGAAACGGGTCGTGAAAAGTTCTTAGTGTTGTTTAGATAATGTTTACCCTTACTTCATTTACATCAACATGTGTATTTATAGCAGAGTGTATTTCTCATGGCAAAGATTCCCATTAATCTTACCCTACTGTACAACCCATTGACCAATACTTATCTTGTATTATCCTTACCTTGAACTGTACATATGCTTAAGCTGAAACTGAATGTAAGAGACTTCTGCAGTTCCCTGGATAACGAAAGGTGGCGTGATTTATCACTTCGTACATCAGGTTCAACTGACACCAGCACTCCGATCGATACAGACTACTGTTAGTTTCCTGCTATGCAGAGAATCGCTTACTCTTTCTAGTAGTAATAAACTTCAATGTGACGGAAGTGATGATGGTACATGTTTGCACTCTTTGCACGTATATGGCCTTTTCCAAGTAGTCGATGGATTTTCTGTTCATACCTGGGCAAAGCGAGGCAATGTTCACGAGACAATGTGAGGTTGTGCTGCACCATGTAGTTCGGAACTTTTCACATGTCTGGTCAAAGTAGTCTATGGCTTTCCTGTAATACCGAGTTTGTCCCGGACTAGTCCTATCAATGAGAGTGTACCGGCAATGAAGGGGTGTGCTGAATTCGGGCCATAGATGGTCCTGAGCACTTGCAAAGACTGATTATAGCAACCCAGTGCTTTCCTGTAATCCCCAAGGCGCATATAGGCTGTTCCCAAGTTACCGAGGCAGACAGCAATGTCGGCATGAGCTGTAGTTTCACCATAGACAGCTTTGTACATCTCCAGACCCCGGCTATAGTAGTTTATAGCTTTTCTGTAATCACCCAAAAAATGCCATGCATATCCCTGATTGTTCATTGTTTCGGCAATCTTTGGATGTGATGCGGCTGGACCAAAAAAGCTTTTATAGATCCCCAATGCCTGTTCAAAGTACTCGAATGCTTTTCGGTGATCACCTAGTTCATTGAATCCCGCCCCTACGTTGTTGAGACATTGTGCAATGTCTGCATGCTCTGTGCGTGGACCATGTACAGTCTTGTACATGCGAAGTGCCTGGTCAAAGTAACGTATTGCTTTCTCATGAAGACCCATCTCACCATAGACTGTTCCAAGATTATTTAGAGAGACAGCAATTTTGGGATGTGCTGCGCGTTCACCATGAATACTTCTTAATATGTGCCGAGCCTCCTGATAGCAGCTGATTGCCTTTTTATTCTCACCCAACTTCCACCAAACCGATCCAAGGTTGTTAAACGCATTTGCAGTGTCATCATGTTTGTCATTACCGAGCGTTTTGCTCATGTCCAGTGCCTGCTGTGCGTATCTGATAGCCTTGTTTTTGTCTAAGTAAATCCAAGACGCTGCAAGGCTGCCAAGAGTACTTGCAATGTCGGGATGTGCCTCAGTCTCACCATAGATTGCCCTGTACATCATCAGAGCCATCTCTCGATACCCGATAGCCTTCTTGGGATCACCCAGTTCATGCCAGGCTCCTCCTAGCACCTCCAGAGAGATGGCGATATCTTTATGTGCAGTACTCTGTCCGTACAGGTTCTTTCTCATCTGCAGCGCTTGCTCAAGAATCATAACAGATTTCTTAAGATCGCCCTTGCAATACAAACCTAAGCCAACGTTATGTAGTGCACTCGCAGTTTCAACATGTTCTCTAATCGCGCCATATAGAGTCCTATGAATTGTTAATGTCTGCTGAAAATAGTCCAGGGCTTTCGTGTGATCTCCAAGCATCTGACAAGCTAAACCCAGACCACTGAGTGCTCTTGCAATGTCAGGGTGTGCTGTATCGTGGCCATACTTATTTTTACTCATGTTCAGTGCCCTCTTAAAGTAGCTGATGGCTTTTTGATAATCCGCCAGTTCATACCAGGCATTTCCTAGCTTGTGTAGTAAATACTCAAACATAGGATGCTTTGTACTGGAATTGTAGAATATCTTGAGCATTTCGAAAGCCTCTTCGTGGTAATCGATAGCTTTCCTGTAGTTCCCTAAACTTGCCCAGGATGAACCCAGTTTGGACAGTAATGCCGCCTGATTTGGTCCAGCCGCCAAGTTATGTTGGGCTTCTTGATAACATTTAACGGCGTCCATGTTATGATGATACAAATGGTACAAATCACCTTTTACCATTGGAGAGTTGTCAAATAACTTGATATCCAAGAATAGGCCTACTCTTATGGATATTATTAGTAACAGAAACTTGTCCTCGAGAGGAATTTGCTCGCCTGACATAAGTTTCTCAAGAGGAATTGCTGTGAAGTAATACCTGAACAACTGCTTGACATCAGAAATGTAAAACACCTTTTGTAAGTCACTGGTTTGGTAGATACTCTTGTCTGGTGATATATTCAATGCCGACAAAGCTGACAGGTTTTCCTTCTGACCACCGTTTGCAATGTAGGTTCTCAGCCTGAGTTCTGCTGAGATGCTGACCAGCACCTTCAGGTGATGCGCGTTTTCTGCACTGACCACGCCTGTAGTTTCCATCTCTTCTACAGTTTTCCACACTGTGGTTGGTGTAATACCTGAACAGAGTGCCAAACAGTCTACAGCAAGAGACGGGAATCTATAAATTTCTCTCTTTACATCCAACAGTGTCCCTGTTGGTAGTTGGCCTTGTGTCCAGTTATGGAATATCATCTCCTTTGCCAGTCTATGAGCTATTTCTGCACCATAGACTTTCATTGTGTCTACCAAAATGTCGGCATAGTCACCAACTAAACTTTGCTCTCCTGCTATGAAACAAACATTTCTCAAAACCCCAGCCAGGTGATATCCTTCCTTCAAGTACACTGAGATATCCTTTTCCAAGATTGCAGCCATGTTCTTTGGTGAGCGGATAAGATCACTGGCTGGTTCAGTCGAAGTTCCCTGCCTGCCCAATGGGGTCTTGCTCGCCTTTGGCATGGAGCCGTCAAATGCAAACCCACGTGGTGTAACAGAGTCGTAGAACCAGTTGTCTAGTGGGTCGTCTGAGTAGAAGTCATTCAGACTTTTTATACCCATGGCTGGGAGGATGGTTTCTCCCAGGTTGACCACCTTGAGGTGCAGGTAGTGAGTCAGTCGACGGAAATACGTGACATTTGCTTCATTTTCCTCCTCTACCAAGATGGCGAACTCCAGGTCTGAGTATGGAGTGACCAGTCCTGTGGCCTGTGAACCCAAACCTATCAGGGCATACTTACAGGGAGGCGGACCCATCACTGCGATACACTCATCTACAAGCTGCCCAATAAACACCTGTCTATCTTTAGCAATCCTCTCAAATAACTTCCTGACAGCTTCAGCTCGCTTGGCTTCTATATCTCTTGCCAACTGACTTTCCTCAGCATGTTTGTAGGGGTTCAGCTCTCTGTCGATGGTTTCCATTTCCTGCTTGATTTGGTCGCGCATTTCTCTTAGATTTAACTTTTGTTCGCAAGTGCTTTCTCCACTCTTAGTATCAGTAGCATGTAAAGTATATTTGAGAAACAAGGTATCTGTTTCTTTAACTGCTTTTCTTAGATTGTCCCTAGAATCTTCATCCCCTGACCTGGCTGCTGCTGCCTGGTACAGCGCCGCCGCCTTGACAAAGTCTCCCCCGTCTCCTGTTTGGCAGCCTCGCCTGCAGTAGACATCGCCCAACTTGTGCAGAGGTAGAACCTCTCTTCCGTATTGCTGAACAGTAGGGTCTGTAAAAAAAACAGCTATGTACAATTGTCCAATCTTTGAATGTCATTAGGAAGCCAAAGAGGACAGTTGTATCTGCCTACACTCAGATATTGTACGAAGGTATAAGTCTGTTTTCGATAGTAATTGCCATCGATTATTTACAAAATCCACAAATATTGGACGTTCCAATGAAGTTTGTGACTGAAAATACACAGTGAAACAATGTCTGTATCAACTATATATATACCTCTGAAATGTACGCGCCTGAGTGCTGCTGCAAAGTGCTTCTCTGCTGAGTCCAGGTCTCCATTCCGTACGGCCTTTTTACCTGTCTTAAAGTGTTCCTTATACTCTCTGCAGGGGGTATAAGGGTACGTACAACATCAATGTAAGATTAGTATGGTTACGTAAGTAGGGAGTTTATGAGTACATAAACAGAGGATAGTTAATTTTCTTCCAATAGTTACAGTTTTTAAAGATAAAGGAGGCTGTCCCTATCAAGCTGGAGGGTGCGAAGCAGAAACGCAAGGAGGGCTGGGAGCTGCCCAAGTCCTACCTACCCCTACTCCGCACCGAGGCGGGGCAGATGATCTACGCAAGTCTCGGACCTAGTCTCGTGCTCTCTCGCGTGATCGAGACTAGGTCAATCTCCGTGAACAAGATGTGCTGTCAGACATAGAAAATTTGGAGGTAACCTTATGTACCTTGCCTATAAAAACAGTCACTGTTGGAAGAGAATTTGTAGTAACTCTATTCAAGACTGACTGATGAACTTCTTTAACGGTAAACAGAGGAGCAAGTTGACGAAGCGTTTAGTGTGATGTTAGGCTTTGATTGTCTAAGAGGAACGTTACATATTGAAGATTTACATTTTCCCCCAAAGTACTGCTATTGAAATTTTGCTAGTCTTTAACAAAACTTTATGTTGGAAATATCTGTCGTTTTGTCTTCGTCAATAATTTTTAAATTTATATTTCAAGATACTTTGTCCCTGGGTATTTGGCATAAAAGTGAAGGAATGTTGTAATGTACTACATCTTAAACAGACCCATCGTCATATTCAAGTTAATGAAAATATCACGAGAAAACATGTGGTTATCAGTGTTAGAAAGGCATTATATTCGACCGACGTCACTCACCTAACATTATCTGCTGCAGCGAGGTCATGACTCTTACTGACTTTGCCAGGTCCGCTTGACAACCACTTGTTGGCATTTCTGTCCTTCAGCTTCATCTAAAATATACCAATTAAACCAACCTTAGTGACTTGTTTAACAAATAATCACAGCAGACAACCCTTAAAGTATACCTCACCCAACCCATGAATGAACCACATGGACATGAACACCCCATCCATTGACAACAATCGGCGCGCGCGGTCACACAACGAACAACTGCAATGCGATACTGCCTCGCCACGCACAGGTGAACAGTAGACACAGGTGAGCGAACATGACACCTCACAGGTCAGAAGGTCATCGGTTACTACAAACACGAGCTCCGTTGGTACACAGGTGACAATGTCAATGACCAAGGGAAAAGCAGAACAATTGCTGCTATACTGCACAGCGAAGGTGGATTTGTTTTGTCCTAAATTGAGACACATCTGCTAGGACACACAGTTTGTTTGGTTATATCTGTATTTAGAACAAAGCTGACGTTTTGGTAGTAAAATATACTGACAACGCTGAGCTATGATACAAAAATTCGAAAAGTATTCTGTGTAGGGAGAACACGTAACCGTCTTCTCATTTTCTGTATATCTCTCCTGACCTGACTGATTTTAATGCGCCGGTAGGCTTTGTATGCCTTTGAACGCTCTTACCCGTCTTTTAACTGCATGTATGTCTCTCCTGACCTTTGCTGCGTGCAGTAAGCGGTGTGTGAGGACGGTTTTCCCATGTGGATCGTCACACCGCCCCAGGGCTGTGCTGTACAGGGCTGTAGCATTGGTCAAGTGTCTGGGCTCCTTTAAGTCTCTTCCTCTCCTAAGGTTCACGTCTCCGAGACTTTTTATGGCCTCTACTTCTAACAGCTTCTTTTCTTCCGTTATACCTTCTACAAGAAACTTCGTGAAGCCATCCAAGATGGAGTCCAAATGGCCACCCTTAGCCCATGCCTTATCCAGGTCTTGAAAGATTTCTGAAGTCCTTGCGACAGAGTTAAGCTTAGTGTCACTGGTTGAGCCAGCCATGTGTGTTTTCTGTCTGAGTTTCTCGGCGAGTTTGATCCTATGTACGAGGGACTCCCCTTCCCCCGGGTCCTCACACCGGAGCAGTGCGGCCCTGTACAGGTTCAGGCCCTGCTCCAAGTTCCGCGAGGCTTCGGTCTTGTGAAGTCTTCCCTTCTCCACTTTCAAGTCTCCCAGACTCTTCAGTACCTCCACTTCCTGTAGCCTGTCCATATCAGACATGGCGGCCAGAAGGGCGCGGCCGTACCCCGTCTCGGCCAGGTCATACCTTTTAGCCGTAACAAACCTCCGGCATTGCACGTCTACAGGGAGAAGTGTGCCCGCAACACGCAGCATGGTCGACATGGTGATAGGCTGGTAATGATATACAGATAGATGATCGCTAAGTTACGGTGTCTAAATCGCCTTTAATGTGCCACGTAACGCGGAAGTGTCGACAGGGGAATACTAGGTGCGTTGTTGACGTAATCCAATAGAATGGCTAGTCAAATAAGTCTCACAATGAACTTTGAACTTTGCCAATTAGGTATAGCAGTGCAGCCGTCGTGTTACCCACGCAGGGGTGACGTCTAAATAACAGCATTCTTGGTTTTCTCATAGTGTTGGTACATTTTTGTGGGGACTGGCGTTCTTGAAAGATAGTGAAGCGTATTTTTTGTCTTCAGTCAAAATATTTCATTTTTAAATATTCTTTGTTTATTTATCTATTTTCATTCATTTATGAATAGTAATAGAGGCCCCTTCATTTAAGTTAGTAACTGATTTCCAAAGGAGACCATACAAAATATAACAAATAAAGAACGAGAAATAATTACAAACATAGGATTTAATGCATGATAAGTTCACAATTATGTAACATAAAGTAGTAAACATCCACTTTACTATGCAACAACGTAGGAAAACTCACAGGAATAAGAATCAACAATAACAACTCAAGGTCACAAAGGGTCATTGAATTCTCTGTGAGGCTCAAAGGTCAGCTTCCTCCTGATATCAGAGTCTGTTTGAAGGCCTTTAGAGGTTATAAGAGGTACTTATTTTAGGAAATCTTGATTGTAAGCAGATCAATTTGGAATTAACAAGCGGAGATATTGAAAGTATCCGCTTCTCCACTATCAAACATAAACAGAAAATAAGTGAATCTCCTTAACATTACCTGCAGAATGAAAAATCGCTCTAACAGTTTAACTGTTTTTACGTATTTCAACCGAAATAACATCTTTTCTAGGTCTCTTGTCAAATGTATATCCTTGGTAAAGATACTGCATTTATATTGAACTTTTTCTAGATGGAATACAATCTGTGTATAGATAATCTCTTTCGCACTTCTAAAGAAGAAGAAGGCACTTCTAATGCACATCTAGAATAAAACAAGCTTTGGAAAATGATGACTTTGTAGGCATTGTATTCTGAAAAGCCAAAAGCTAGAAGACTGTTCGTTATGACCTACAATGTAAACGATAAGGACTAAACATATCTCACCCTACCGTTAATGTAGTGTCTTTGTGATTAAAAGAACAAAACAAAACCCACCAAACTTTTCCGCTGATTCGGCCTTATTTACGTCTACTGTAGCTTTCAGGACGTGACGTCAGAGGCACGTGATTGCGGGAACGGGTCGTTCAAAGATTTTAGTGTTCTTTAGATAATGTTTAGTCTTACTTCATTTACATAAACATAGAGCAGAGTGTATTTCTTACCGCAAAGGTACCCATTAATCTTACCCTACTGTTCAACCCATTGATTAATCCTTGTCTTGCCGGTATCCTTAAGCTTATAATTACCTTGAACTGTTTGTGCATATGCTTAAGCTGAAACTGAATGTAAGAGACTTTTGCAGTTCCCTGGATAACGAAAAGTGGCGTGATTGAACACTTTGTATATCAGGGTCAAGTGACACCAGCACTCCGATCGATACAGACTACTGTTAGTTTCCTGCTATACAGAGAATCGCTTACTCTTTCTAGTAGTAATAAACTTCAATGTGACGGAAGTGATGACGGTACATGTCTCTTTGCACGTATATGGCCTTTTCCAAGTAGTCGATGGATTTTCTGTTCATACCTGGGCAAAGCGAGGCAATGTTCACGAGACAATGTGAGGTTGTGCTGCACCATGTAGTTCGGAACTTTTCACATGTCTGGTCAAAGTAGTCTATGGCTTTCCTGTAATACCGAGTTTGTCCCGGACTAGTCCTATCAATGAGAGTGTAGCGGCAATGAAGGGGTGTGCTGAATTCGGGCCATAGATGGTCCTGAGCACTTGCAAAGACTGATTATAGCAATCCAGTGCTTTCCTGTAATCCCCAAGGCTCATACAAGCTGTTCCCAAGTTACCGAGGCAGACAGCAATGTCGGGATGAGCTGTGGCCCCGCCATAGACAACTTTGTACATCTCCAGACCCCGGCTATAGTAGTTTATAGCTTTTCTGTAATCACCCAAAATATGCCATGCATATCCCTGATTGTTCATTGTTTCGGCAATCTTTGGATGTGATGCGGCTGGACCAAAAATACTTTTATAGATCCCCAACGCCTGTTCAAAGTACTCGAATGCTTTTCGGTGATCCCCTAGTTCATTGAATCCCGCCCCTACGTTGTTGAGACATTGTGCAATGTCTGCATGATCTGTGCTTGGACCATGTACAGTCTTGTACATACGAAGTGCCTGGTCACAGTAAATTATTGCTTTCTCATGAAGACCCATTTCACCATAGACTGTTCCAAAATTATTTAGACAGACAGCAATGCGAGGATGTGCTGCGCGTTTACCATGAATACTTCTTAATATGTGCAGCGCCTCCTCATAGCAGCTGATTGCCTTTTTATGCTCACCCAACTTCCACCAAACCGATCCAAGGTTGTTAAAGGCATTTGCAGTGTCATCATGTGTGTCATTACCGACCGTTTTCCTCATCTCCAGGGCCTGCTGGGCGTAGCTGATAGCCTTGTTTTTGTCTGAGTAATTCCAAGACGCTGCAAGGCTGCCAAGTGTACTCGCAATGTCGGGATGTGCCTCAGTCTCACCATAGATTGCCCTGTACATCATCAGAGCCATATCGCGATACCCGATAGCCTTCTTGGGATCACCCAGTTCATGCCAGGCTCCTCCTAGCACCTCCAGAGAGATGGCGATATCTTTATGTGCAGTTCTCTGTCCGTACAGTTTCTTTCTCATCTGCAGTGCTTGCTCAAGAATCATAACAGATTTCTTAAGATCGCCCTTGTAATACAAACATAAGCCAACATTATGTAGTGCACTCGCAGTTTCAACATGTGCTGTACTCACGCCATAGAGAGTCCTATGAATTGTTAACGTCTGTTGAAAATAGTCCAGGGCTTTCGTGTGATCTCCAAGCATCTTACAAGCTAAACCTAGAGCACTGAGTGCTCTTGCAATGTCAGGGTGTGCTGTATTGTGGCCATACACATTTGTAAACATGCTCAGTGCCCTCTCAAAGTAGCTGATGGCTTTATGATAATCCGCCAGTTCATACCAGGCACATCCTAGTTTTTGTAGTAAACACGCATACATAGGATGCTCGGTAATGGACGTGTACAATGTCTGGAGCATTTTTAAAGCCTCTTCGTGGTAATCGATAGATTTTCTGTAGTTCCCTAAATTTGCCCAGGATGAACCCAGCTTAGTCAGTAATGCCGCCTGATTTGGTCCAGCCGCCAAGTTATGTTGGGCTTCTTAATAACATTTAACGGCGTCCATGTTATAATTATATAAATGGTACAGATCACCTTTTACCTCGGGAGAGTTGTCAAATAACTTGATATGTAAGAATAGGCCTACTCTTATGGAAATAATTAATAAAAGAAACTTGTCCTCGAGAGGAATTTGCTCACCTGACATAAGTTTCTCAAGAGGAATTGCTGTGAAGTAATACCTAAACAACTGTTTGACATCAGAAATGTAAAACACCTTTTGGAAGTCACTGGTTTGGTAGATACTCTTGCCTGGTGATATCTTCAATGCCGACAATGCTGATAGGTTTTCCTTCTGACCACCGTTTGCAATGTAGGTTCTCATCCTGAGTTCTGCTGAGATGCTGACCAGCACCTTCAGGTGATGCGCGTTTTCTGCAATGAAAATGCCTTTTCTATCCATCGCTTTCAGAGCTTTCCACACTGTGGTGGGTGTAATACCTGAACAGAGTGCCAAACAGTCTACAGCAAGAGACGGGAATCTGTAAATTTCCTTTTTTACATCCAACAGTGTCCCGGTTGGTAGTTGACCTTGTGTCCAGTTATGGAAAATCATCTCCTTTGCCAGTCTATGAGCTATTTCTGCACCATAGACTTTCATTGTGTCGACCAAAATATCGGCATAGTCACCAAGTAAACTTTGCTCTCCTGCTATGAAACAAACATTTCTCAAAACCCCAGCCAGGTGATAACCTTCTTTCAGGTACACTGTGATATCTTTTTCCAAGATTCCAGCCATGTTCCTTGATGTACGGATAAGATCACTGGCTAGTTCAGTCGAAGATCTGCCCAGTGGGGTCTTACTTGCTTTCGGCATGGAGCCGTCAAATGACAACCCACGGGGTGTAACAGAGTCATAGAACCAGTTGTCCAGTGGGTCGTCTGAATAGAAGTCATTCAGACTTGTTATCCCCATGGCAGGGAGAATGGTTTCTCCCAGGTTGACTACCTTGAGGTGCAGGTAGTGAGTCAGTCTGAGTTCAGGTCTCCATTCCGTATTGCCTTTTTACCTGCCTGTAAGTGTTCCTTATACTCACTGCAGGGGTTTAAGGGTACGTACAAAATCAATTTTACTGCAATACGACACTGTCTCGCCACGCACAGGTGAACGGTAGACACAGGTGAGCGAACATGACACCTCACAGGTCAGAAGGTCATCGGTTACCAAAAACATGAGCTGTCCGTTGGTACACAGGTGATAATAACAAAGGGAAAAGCAGAACAATTGCTGCTATACTGCACAATGAAGGTGGATTTGTAGTGTCCTAAACTGAGACACATCTGCTCGGACATAAGGTTTGTTTGGTTACAGCTGTGTTCAGAACAAAGCTGACTTTACGTTTTAATAACAGTAGTAAAATATGCTGAAAACGCTGAATTATGATACAAAAAGTCGAAAAGTATTCTATGTAGGGAGAACACGTACCCGTCTTCTCAATTCCTGTATATCTCTCCTGACCTCACTAGAATAAGGTGTAGTTTTGGATCTCACCATTTACCATAGGTAGATATATATAAGAACAATATGATGGAATAATTTTGCCAAACGTCAAACCATATTAACCCCACAACACACCATACGCACCATCACAAAACAAAATATTTCATGCAGGTTTGAGTTTTCAGACTCTTGTTTTGCCTTTAAATTGAATTTGCGCCTGGCGCTAACAATGGCACAGCCGATGGGTCACGTCCAGCAAACCAATGAGGTTTTTAGCCAACAAAACACAGCCTCGTCTGTAAACACTGCAAACCCGACAAGCATGACTAATGTATATTTAAACTATGACTAGTAGGTGGATTCAGCGGAGGAAGAACCGACTCCGTCCAACTGTTAGTCTTGTTATGTCCTCGTCAAAACGACGTGCAGACACGTTTACTCCGAATTATTACACTTAAACTCGTTATAACAAAAATTTACTCTGTTTTGTCACTTCGGTGCACCTGGTAACGTCACAGCAACACCTACATACAGCATTTACTGGTGCGGACAGGTGTGCAGTACAGGTGTGGACAGGTGTGCAACACAGGTGAGTGTCTCTTTCCTAAAACCCTTATCACACCTCTGCGTAATATCATGATTACTAAGGAGTGGAGTATTGAAGTTTCTCATCCGCAGGCATACTCACAGTATACGTACTACATAGGTATCTTATGATGTAAGATCTATGCTCATAGACATGCTCATATTAGCACGCCTGATAGGTTTGGACATGCACAAAATTAAGGTGCTTACGCTGGTGGGGTGTCACGCGTGCATATTTCGAACCCGTACGAGTTCATATTGACATTTCTGTCGCTTGGATAACGTTTAAGGCCGAAGAGGTTTTCCTTTTTTTGTTCGATAACCCACAGACCTCACAACAGCTGATCAAAATAAAACGTCATCCCTGCAAACTTGAGCCAAAAACGTTAATAGGGAATTTGTAACAGACTTGATTGAGAAGTTTTATGGGAACGACATAAGGCACCGTGGCTTTCGTATGGTCGACTGTAAACTACAAAGAGGAATGAATCTTAAGATTCTGCTAACTAAACAACATAGGAGTAACAAAAATCTTTGTGCAATCAGGTGGGGCTAAAAGTGGGTCTCGTTACCTTTTTCATAGCAAACCAATCTTACGTATCTACCAATATTAGCATTATGAGAACTTTCATCTGAAGATATAGTCAAATCTACTTCTGGTACCGAGTTTCTTAAAATCTGTTGTAATGTGAATGTGAAGAACGTATCACGTAATCATGGGTCTTGTAAGTCCGTGACAGTACACAGTACGGGGCACAATGCACGGCTTTGTAAAGATGGAATGTTCACTGTGTGACCGTGGAGGTAAAAAAGGCGGTGACCGTTACACTGTTGATCACAGGTGTCACGGCCGGTGCGTCTGCCAACAAAGACGACAAGTTTCACCTGGGGCGCCGCCAAGGGACGCGACAAAGGTGAGAAAACTACGAGTATGGCAACGCGTGATTTCCACGATTGAATTAGAGTTACGTTACAGTAGAAAAGAAAAGAGAAGGTGAGAATGCTTGTTTATCTCCCTGTACTAAAAGGTTTGTAACAGAGCGTAAATCCACCTGGAGCCTCAAGTTTAACTACGCGGTGCCAACATATACAGACTTTTCCTTAACGTTATTATCTCCATGAAAAATGGAGATATAGTTTTGGGTGTGTCTGTCTGTGTGTGTGTCTGTGTGTTTCTTTGTGTTTCCGGATATTTGTGGTCAGCATAACTCAAGAACCTCTGGACAGATTGCCATGATATTTGGTATGTGGGTAGATGTTGGAAAGACGAAGGTCAAGGTCAATTTTGGGCCCCCTGGTATGTGACCTTGGTACTGCAGCAGAAATTCCATTTTTTTGTATCTTTTGACCTGGATGTCCTATGGTCTTGATTTTTTGGTGGCAGATATCTTGTGACGTGAGGAATATGTTGTGCATGTTTGGGTCCCCTTGCAGGTTGCTCTGGTACTGCAGGGGCGTTTTTCTCAAAATCTTGTAAGGAGGATAACTGGACAAGGGAATGACAAATTCAGATGACATTTGATATTATGTAGGTAGCTTAGACAGAAATGTACATAATCAAGTTTAAATTATGCAAACTGGCACTTAATTTGCATAATTAATGAGGGAAATCTATATTTGTAGTGTTTGCCATTGTAGGACTCAAATACCTGTCATATATGTAGTTTGTGGCTGGTTGAACATTAACAGGTATCAATTATGCAAATACGTCCCTAATTTGCATAATTAATGTAAAAGTGCTGTAATTCTTCCAAATGGTAAATGATTACGCTATGAACATTGTGACCAGTGTGAATCATCTAAATGTGTATATAACCGAGCATATATTATGTAAATGTGAAAATCATTTACATAATCAGACTATTTCATGGAGATATGAGGTCTCCGAACTCTTGTTTGGGCTATTTTGTTACTTGTTCCGCACAACCTTCTCTCAAAGCGAGAAGGGGCTGCACGAGCAACCTCCATGGAGGAGCTCCACAGAGCTCCTCCATAGAGGTTGCTCGTGCAGCCTTCTAGATCCACGGAGCGGGCTCTATGGACTCATGAATGCAAACACTTGGTTCTCGTCACCTTCATGGAAGTTTTAGAACTCCATGTAGAAGCTTCTCTCGAAAAACAACAACCGGGCTGAACTAACAGCTCTACGCTACCATTAATACAAAACATAATTCTCGTTACTTTCAGAAAATTGTTAGACCTCCAGGAAAGCTCGTACAAAACAAACATATACAGCGCGGGGACCTAAGCGGGGTTCCTCGCACTATTATCAAAAATCGGTGGTAGGGTTATACAGAGATTACGCGCGGATTCAGGGGGAGGCGCGCAGGGCGCGCCCCCCCTTCGGCCCGAAAAAAAAAATCAAATGAAAACACAGTGCCACCGGAGGTCTACGCGGAGGACACAAACAAATCGATAACAACTTAACAAAACCGTGCTCATTTCAAAAGAGATTTATTAACTGGTATCATTTAGTAAATTCGAACTTATATTTCGGTATGTTGCGTTCGACAGCGCACGTCCCCGAGTCACTTAAACTTACAGTAGAAAAAAAAGCCCGGTGACGGAGCGCGGCACGCATCATCAATTTTTCAATCACATGTAGGCTGCTGTAAGCCAAAAAACGACGCTTAAAGATATAGTGGAATATTTTGTAAGAGATCCAGAAAATCAGCGGAAGTTTATGATTTCTAATAAACTGATGATGATAATTTCTATCTTCCTCCATGGGCTAGAGAGGCGCGACCGGTCGAGCCCGCCGTGGGAAACTTTGATCGGCGTCGCGCGCCGGCACCCCCCTCCCCGCTACATTTTTAATAATAGTCGCATCGTGCCGACGTCTTTGTCATCATTTCTCCCCGATTACCGGTTGCCACTACGGAAGCAAAAAGATCCGAAATATATGCAAATTAAAATGCGTAAGATACTTTCAAAATAGTTTCCGGCAAGCCGCTCAGACCCCACAAACTTTTTATGCGTTTTATGTATGGGCGGGGCGCGAGCGGCTTCGCGGCGCAAGTCACATCGGCAGCCAGGTACAAATAATTTTGCGATATTGTTTGGGTAGAGTGGCATCATTTATGAATATCAAGGATGAGCTAGCCTTTGTTACATTTGTCGTTAGTCGTAGTTGCCAAAAAAAATTCCTTGTACATGAACTTGGCAGCCACATGTACAGGACGAAAAATCAGTGTTGGTTCGTTTCTCAAATTTGCTCAGAGATGGCTCTAAAATGCACCAGAGAGCCTCTAAATCTTAAAAATTTTCTGGGGGAGGCCCCCCATACCCCCCCAACGAGAGGCGGGTCCCCCCCCTCTCGTGCTCTCCCCCCGCGCAGCTAACGCTGCGCGGCCGCGGCCGCGCCCACCCGTAAGCAAATTTCTGGATCCGCCAGTGGGTCACCTCAGATATTGTAAACAACAAACACACAGAGCAGATAGCTCATCGAGCAGCGCTCCACGGGCTAGGAATGAAAACACTTGGTTCACGTCACCCCAACAAATCGATGTTAGGGCTCTATACATAGATATTGTATTGTAAACAACAAACACACAGAGCAGATAGCTGATCGAGCAGCGCTCCACGGGCTATGAATGTAAACACTTGGTTCACGTCACCCCCAACAAATTGGTGTTAGGGCTTTATACATAGATATTGTAAACAACAAACACACATAGCAGATAGCTGATCGAGCAGCGCTCCACGGGCTATGAATGTAAACACTTGGTTCACGTCACCCCCAACAAATCGGTGTTAGGGCTTTATACATAGATATTGTAAACAACAAACACACAGAGCAGATAGCTGATCGAGCAGCGCTCCACGGGCTATGAATGTAAACACTTGGTTCACGTCACCCCCAACAAATCGGTGTTAGGGCTCTATACATAAATATTGTAAACAACAAACACACAGAGCAGATAGCTGATCGAGTCAGCTTTTCGAACATAGTGCGTTTGTTCAGCTTTTCGTTCGTGTAGATTTTCAAGTTCACTTTGAAGTGTTCTTATTTCTTCTAGTAAGGTATCCGATGGGGTGTCTGTCTCATCCAATTCTTAATATAACTCACTAATCCGTTTATTCAAGTCGGCTTCTTTATTTGAATACATTTTACGTTTATTTGATGCAAATTTTATAGTATGTCCCCTTATAATTATGCAACACTTAAACGTGTCCCACACTGTTAGCGGGTCACTTGTCCCATTATTGTTCTGAAAAAAGTTCTCTAGTAAATACCTCGGTTTCTTTTACAAATGTAGCATCTTTTAATAAAGTTAGATTAAATTTCCAGTAGTTTTTACCTCGCTGATAATCTGTTGTTTTAATATAGATAGAAATAAACTTGTGGTCAGACTTAAATTTATCCGATATTTTTACATTAGATGTGTCAGCAATAAGTGAAAAGGAAACTAAAAAGTAATCGTTACGGCTTGCCTGTTTTCCTCTGCGCCATGTGAATCTGGATGTGTGTGGAAATTGGAAACGCCAGGCATCTACTAAGTCTAACGCCTGTATCATGTCAGAAATCCGTTGTTGTGCCTGAGGATGATAAACTGTGGAATTAGTTCCTGCACGATCTTGGCCCGCATTAAGGACTTTGTTAAAATCACCGACAGCAATTATATTTTCATGGCTTGATTTCATATCTAAAATTTTGTTTTCAACATAAGGCCATGTTGATTTGATTATATGGATGACATCCTCTGGGATTATATGGATGACATCCTCTGGGAACTCCAAAACTGATGCGAGCGAGCGAATAAAAAAAAAGTTTGGCAAAAAAAAAAGTTGCCTTCAGTATGAAATCAAAGTGGCCAGGAAGGTTGAACATAGGACTAAACACACATAGTATGGTATACCAACAATTAGGTGTAGAGACAAGTACATCATACGGTGCAAAACATTTTTTTCTTCTTGGACCAATCCGGAAAAAAAAAACAGACCTGAAAAAAAATCAGAGGAACAGGTTTCGCCAATTACAAAATGGACAAAATGTCAGCAGGCATTTGGGGTCTTACCGGGGCCCAAGAAGACAACAAGAGCGAAGTCAAGTAGAGTTTATAGTCAATTGTACCAGGTCCAGGTTCAGGTCCGGACCTGTAAATGATCTTCTGGACCTGAATTTTCTGTACTGGTACCTCCCCCTACCAACAATAGATATTTTTCCTTCTGTCCTTTCACATCTTATCCTTTGACTTTAGATTTATTTTGGCATTCTATGGCAATAGTTATCTGTTTTCTGATACTTTTTTTCAATCTATGGAATATTTGTGCTCATTTTACAGCTGCTTTGCACAATTTATTGTGTGGTCGAAACTTTTTTTTTGGAAACGGCCGAAAATTGGTGCGAGCGCGGATGTCATCCATATAATCAAATCAACATGGCCTAATCATAAAAAAATGGGATTGTCTTTGTTTGGGCCGTATATGCATATGTTAGCCAAGCAGAATCGCTTGCTTTTTACAGTAATGTCTACGATAAGAAGTCGACCATCATCATCTTTTTTAACATCATGTACAGTATAATCTAAGTCTTTTTTCAAAAGAATAGCAACACATCGCTGATTACTCATCCCATGACTGAACAGTATTTGCCCTCCCCACTTTCTTCCCCATACATTTTCTTCTTTTGAATTCGAATGGGTTTCCTGTAAACATATAATATCACTGGATTTTTACGACAGCCACGTAAAGATTTCTTTCCTTTTTTTTTATAATGTGCAAGTCCGTTAACTATATGATCCAATTTTCGTTTTTCCGTCAATCATAGTGGTTGTCTATAACATTCTTAAAATTGTTCTTTGTAATATTGAGAACAGGAAAAGCAAGTCGATGAACCTTTATGAACTTGTATATTTTACCTAACCAAAGTATACACGTTAGATGATATCCGCCAACCCATTCCCAAGAATAACTTATGAGTAATATGATGACAGATTTGTGTGCTGTAATCTGTACAATCTGTGTTATTGTCACAGCAGCAGCAGCATGCAGAGGAGCCGTGTGACGTGCCGAGCTGCTGCAGTCAGTGTCCTCGGTCTCCTGTGGGTCGTCATGATCACGGCCGCCTTCACCTGCCCGGAGACATGTTCTTGTGGGTCTAACGAGCAGGTTTACTGTATCAGACGGGGACTCACAGTCGTTCCTGCCAACATACCATTGGGTACAACTGTTCTCTACCTGGACTTCAATAACATACAGGACCTGTCTGATGCGGATTTCGGCTACCTCACCCGTCTGGAGTTGCTGGATCTATCTTATAATCACATAGCTGACCTCCCGGATGGAGTGTTCTCAAACCTGACCAGTTTGGTGGAGCTTCTCCTGCACAACAATAACATCTCGAGTCTGCCAACTGGAGTATTCTCACATCTCACCAGCCTGCGGTACCTGTGGCTATCTGATAATCATATAGCTGACCTCCCGGATGGAGTGTTCTCACATCTGACCAGTTTGGAACAGCTTTTCCTGGAAAAAAATATCATCTCGAGTCTGCCCACTGGAGTATTCTCACATCTGACCAGATTGGTGGTGCTTCTCATGGAAAACAATGACATCTCGAGTCTGCCCTCTGGAGTGTTCTCACATCTCACATCTCTGTTTAGTCTGTCTTTATCTGGTAATCATATAGCTGACCTCCCGGATGGAGTGTTCTCAAATCTGACCAGTTTGAGAGATCTTTACCTGCACAACAATAACATCTCGAGTCTGCCCACTGGAGTGTTTTCACATCTCACCAGTCTGGGGCTCTTGTATCTATCTGGTAATCATATAGCTGACCTCCCTCATGGAGTATTCTCAAACCTGACCAGTTTGTTACAGCTTCACCTGCACAACAATAACATCTCGAGTCTGCCCACTGGAGTGTTCACACATCTCACCAGTCTGGGGCTCTTGTCTCTGTCTGGTAATCATATAGCTGGCCTGCCGGATGGAGTATTCTCACATCTGACCAATTTGGGGGTGCTTCACCTGGAAAACAATAACATCTCGAGTCTGCCCTCTGGAGTGTTCTCACGTCTGACCCGTTTGGTACGACTTCACCTGGACAACAATAACATCTCGAGTCTGCCCTCTGGAGTGTTCTCACATCTCACCAGTCTGCAGAACCTTTACATAGCAGGAAACCCATGGAGGTGTGACTGTAGTATACATGGTCTACTGACTTCGGCACGTCTGCGTACTTCAATTTCCGATGGCCCTACCTGCAGCTCCCCTCACCACATGAAAGGCGACGCACTGAAAGCAACTGTTACAGTAGACAAAGTTTGTCTCGGCCGCGGGGACTGCACCATGGGAAGCGCTGACGTCACTTGTGCTTGCAATGTCGGCTGGACTGGCCCATTCTGTGGTAAAGGTAAGATTCGTTTACATATCATTGGAAGGGCTTCAACAAATAATCAACATCGTGTCCATTGTTCGATCATGGTCCTTTTTCGAACATCTCCGTAAAAACAGTGCTTTTAAGACAGAACTAACATTGCTATTAAGATATATATATGTCACAGTAGAGATCACGATCCAGTAGAATCGCCGATTCTCCTATTAGAGATCGCGATCGGAGCTGGTCCTAGGGCCAACTCCGATCGGGTTCTCTCCTATATAGATTGCGATCGGGGTCTCTCCTAGGGCTAACTCCGATCCAAACTCAAATGATGTTAAGATATGGGAAACAGACTGTGATCGCGATCTGTCCTAGGACAATCGGCGATTCTTCTAGTACAGATTGCGATCGGGATCTCGCCTAGGACCAACTCCAATCCAAACTCAAATGATGCTAAGATATAGGAAACAGCAATACTTTTTTTTTATAAACAATGATGTTATTTAGTAATAATGCAAACCTACTAACTCATTACCAACTACACTCAAGCCTACTTGTGTCACTTCTACAATGTTAACTTCACTCAAGACTACCACACTAGGGTCACTTCTTCAACTTTACTCAAGATACTCTATAGTATAAAGCATCAATTTCATGGCAAATGTCATGTGAGTATGTGTTCTGATAAAGTAATTTCTGATAAAGTAGTGGCAAAAATCTTATAATATGTAAAAGACACCACCAGGTAATCAAACAATGTGTCAGTATGCAAATTTCACAGCTTTGGAAGAACAATAACAACTGTAAAGTCGTCTAGCAGGTGTCAAAGGATTAAGTAGAGTTTCAAGATATGACTCACAATTTCACACCAATTGAGTACATTTCACTACTGACACTAGTCAGACTTGTACTGAATCATTTCACAGCTTTAGAAGAACAATAACCATTGTTAAGTGATCATTGAGTAGAAGTGTGCCTTGAGTAAAGGTGAAGAAGTGACTCTAGTATGGAAGTCTTGAGTGAACATTGTAGAAGTGACACAAGTAGGCTTGTGTGTGGTTGGTAATGAGTTAGTAGGTTTTTACTAAATAAAATCATTGTTTATCAAAAAAAAGTATTGCTGTTTCCTATATCTTAGCATCATTTGAGTTTGGATTGGAGTTGGTCCTAGGAGAGATCCCGATCGCAATACGTACTATTAGAATCGCCGATTGTCCTAGGACAGATCGCGATCGCAGTCTGTTTCCCATATCTTAGCATCATTTGATTTTGGATCGGAGTTGGCCCTAGGAGAGACCCCGATCGCAATCCATACTAGTAGAATCACCGATTCTCCTAGGAGAGAACCCAATCGGAGTTGGCCCTAGGACCAGCTCCGATCGCGATCTCTCCTAGGAGAATCGGCGATTCTACTGGATTGTGATCTCTGCTGTGACATACATACGAGGGGCGTGCAATAAGTAATGGTCCTGACCCACTTCCAGTTGTCTGATCTAAATGAAATTTTGTATGTGTAATAATTCATATCTCTATGGGTTATGTTGCAAAAGACAGCTCTGAACTAATTGTGGTTTCTGATTTACTGGTGTTTGAACTAAGTCAGGTGCGAAATGGACCAGGTGTGAAATGGAACCAGTTGAGTGTCGCGCAGTGATCCGGTTTTTGTATTTGAAAGGACGCACACCAAAGAAGACTTTTGATGAAATAAATGAAACTTATGGTGATGATGCCCCATCATATGATCTTGTAAAACGCTGGCATCCTGAATTCAAACGTGGCTGGAAGTCTGTGGAAACAGCTCCCAGACCTGGTCGTCCCTCTTGTGCCATTGATGAGGCATCAGTTGGAGGACCAACCTGGGGTGTCCTACAAAATCGGTGTCCAGAGCTGCATCAAACGATGGGAGAAATGCATAACTCTGGGTGATTCCTATGAAGAGAAAGACTAATAACTGTGCCAAGTTTCATTAATCTCCTGCTATGGCAAATGGGTCAGGACCATTACTAATTGCACGCCCCTCGTATATACTATATTAGATAGATATTCGGTCACTGTTCACTTACAGAAGATAACTTTGCCCTTGACAAGAAAGCATCGCAAAGTTCTACACAGGGTAACGGTACGGGAGCGGAAAAGGCTGTGGATGGTTCCACTGATGACTGCGCTAGAACACACCGGGAACAACAGCCATGGTGGCAGGTGGACCTGGCAGGTTACTACAGGGTCAGCCGGGTCACTGTTAGGGACATCGATATAATTTACAGTAAGTGGTTTCTGCACGGAAGCTTACAGCTACATACACATGCATCAA
>NC_049986.1:24364202-24436488 GCF_000003815.2 Branchiostoma floridae | reverse complement strand
TCTGCACGGAAGTTTACAGCTACATACACTTGCATCAATAGCCATCTATAGCTACTTAATTACTCTATGCCATCAAAAACAAAACTGTGGCCATCAGCCCTTAATCTGAGCAATTATCTTATCGAGATACTATTTTCATATTTGTACAAAAAACTGAAGTAAATCTATGAATTGGACCAATTATATTCCTCTTCCTCTGTGTGAAGTCGTGTGGTATGGGTGTCTGTGCTGAAGGTGACACATTCTGCCTGATTTTACAAGGAACCTATTTCTACTTGTCACCGTGAATTTCATGACTTGTTTTACTTTAGGCAAATTAATGGTGCGGGTTGGGCCGAACGAGAACTTCACCCAGAATGACCAATGCGGACAGTCTTACGACGTTGGGTCAGCGTTACAGTTCCTGAATATAGAGGCACACTGCGACCCGCCGATGTACGGCCGTTACGTGTCGGTACAGGCAATACCACCGGTTTACCGGAAAACAACTATTTTGGCAATGTGCGAGGTCGAGGTCTATGTTACAGGTTAGAATAGCTCTGTTTTTTAAGCCTATACCAGAAAGAGTGATGAAAAGTAAACTTTTGAAGAGTTAGTGTGTAGCGATAATCAAACGTACAACCCGGAAACGTCGTTTATGTTTTTAGTCATACACTAACTCCACTGTCAGTGCATGTGGTTCCGTACTCAAGCGACACCACTGGATACAACATTCAACATGAGATAAGAGACAAAATACGACATGAGTTAAATCTTGTATGCGTAATTATTACGCATACAAGATTTAACTCATGACAGCACGTTTTGTCCATTACACATTAGTTGTGTTTCTGATTTCTTCGCTTTCTTTTTTATTTGTTTAAATACAATCCTGATTTCCCCCTAACGATCCGGAGGTCTAGCCTCCATAGTAGGCTGTCTGGGTCGTCTCTTTTTTTGGCCACGGGCCGGCATTACAAGTGACCCAGTACAAAAGAAATGGCCAGCAAAGGTGTATTACAAGCCAAAAAAGGCAAAAAGGGCTCATAGACCTAAACTGTAGGGTGGGATCACGCGTGCGTATATTCAGTATGTCCGTATAATGTCCGTATGGAATTTTTAGCCTCTACCAGACTCTCGGGTCACTCGAAAAATTGTAGGAATTTAACAAATATGGACATTTAACATGCCAGAGGAGTAAGCTGGTTGCAAACCATACTTCTCGGCCAGATAAGTCCCCTGACATGTTTTCTGTTCATATTTGTTCAAGTTCTACTATTTTCCAGTATTTGTGTAGCCTGTTAGAGGTTAAGAATTCCATAAGGATTAACGAAAATATAAGCACGTGTGACCGTTGGTAGGTGATTACCTCTGTTAAGGAATCTAGTTGTCAAGGCCGTTTCAAAAAGAACTGACACTATGACTGGCGCTGACACAGTTCTATCTATAGCGGTTTATTCCAGGTCTTTCTATATAGCGCTCGTTTTCCTGATGGTGCAATGTCTTGTTTCCAACGCCTGTTTGTTTCTTTTCTTTTTCTATTTAAAGATATCTGCTGTGACGGCACCATATCAATCCAGAACGGCAAGGTCACTGATACCAACGGCTACTGCTCTGGGAATGAAAAAATCCAATTCTCTTGCGACCCTGGATACGAGCTCGCGGGCAAGCCCAGTGCCACCTGCCTAAAGAACGGGAGTTGGGACGCGGAGACTCCGACTTGCCAACGTGAGATAGTAAAAATCGTTAGTTACATAACGATGACGTCACCGCCATGATTCTTTAGGTAGATAATGTGAATGCCAGGCCTTCGAGGTACATCGGTGCAAAATGTTTTCACGTAGGCCTGTTGTCACTGTCTCAGGCGCCTAGGCATAAATCAGCCAGTATGTAATGCATGCCTAAAGAGGTTGTGACCGCCGTTTGATGCATAAAGTAATACAGAATTGAAATGCCAGCCTGTCAACTGGCCGATCGACGGGGAATTCTTTTTACCCTTATACCTCCCCCCGCCCATAACCAGACAGGGTGCTTGTCTACAGTACATGACAATTCCATCATTGTCCTTACCATTGAACGGGAGTCATATGCATGATGGACGAAGAAAGTCGGCGCAGATATGATGAAATCCAAAGTGCATGATCTAAAAACGTTGATATTGTTACAGTTGTAAAGAATATAAATTTAGATAAATTCAATATGTTTTGACCATTTCAATTCCAGGGTCCTGCTGTAACAATACAATCAGCATAACGAACGGCCATATCACCGCTAGTAACGGCTACTGCTCTGGGAACAGTATCCACTTCTCCTGTGACGTCGGCTACAAGCTTGTCGGCAGCTCTTCCGCTATCTGCCAGGTGGACAAACATTGGGACCGAGAGATTCCGACATGCCAACGTGAGTTGACGAAAGTGGTTCTGATTTCTCTTCTTTACCATTTTCTGGTTTCTGCATGAAAGAGAGTACCAACCATGGTACGAGATTTCTCGAAACTTCGTAGACCTTAATCGGGGATGGGTGATGATAATTACTTGAGCGTTGACCTTTTCATTATGTTGTTTTAAACTCTCTATACAGAGCCTTCGCCGTTCTTCATGTCAGCTGTATACATTTTCAGGTATCTGCTGTGACAATACCACTGAAATCATAAACGGACTGGTTAATGCTACCGACGGTTACTGCTTTGGGAACGACATGCAGTTCTCCTGTAATCCTGGGTACGAGCTTGTCGGCAGGTCCTTGGCCACCTGCGAAGACGACGGAAGCTGGGGACGAGAATTTCCGATTTGCCGACGTGAGTTACCGAAGCCTCTTTTGCCGTCTATAGCTAGTGTTATCATCATAATTCTGCAAGAATATAGTTCGCTGATCGATCCGGCTATCCAAACCATAACTTCATTGGTCTCAAATAGATTGAGGGGGTGTCAGGTAGATCTTACCAAAAGGTCTAAGCAACTAAGTCAAAGTAAGGTCTGTTCCAATCTCAAAATTTTCACAAGAGAGCACTGTAAGAAACCGCATTCAATCTAACGTAGAAACTGCCGCCCGCAACATTGGGGGATCTCATGATATGGTTTATTAGACAGCGTTTCCACCACTACTGTAAGGTGGCAAAAACGATCGGAATTCTAAATGTTGCCTAGTCGTCTAAATTGCCAGAAACAAACCTAAAAGTTGCACTCCCGCATTATTATATGCAGACCTAAAAGTATAATTTCCCTATCATTGGACGGACTTCACATACCTCGTCACTGGCATCAGTGTCGGTATTGCCGTTTTGATGCCAGAAAAGTAATTGAAAAGTTATTATAGCACATACAGTGCCCACAGAACAAAGCCTCGCGTTCACCCAAGCTATCATCGGCGGCACCAGTGCCGGTATCACCACGGCGCTGATTGTGGCAGCTGTCTTCTTCATGGTCTTCCTGAGACAAAGGAGGAGAAAAAGAAGAGAAGACTATCAACAACCGATTGAACTGGACTTTCTGCCAGATGATGTGGCAAGTGAGTGAGCTAATCTGTTCCTTTTCAGGAATTTATACACCTGTATTTCCTTCAACCGACATTCAAAGTCAGGGTAATCCAAGTCAACAGGTACAGCGAGAAAAATTGCACGGAGAGAAATTTTATTGATCTTTTCGTCCTTTCTGTATGGCAGTTTGCTGTTGGTACAAATCACTACATGTCCTACGTAAGATCTTTGTTATATTTTGTCTGCCCCTACCCTCTTGCCTCGTGACCTTAATGAACAGTGGCCTGCAGACCGATTCGAGCTCTTCATGAATAAACAAAGGTTTAAAAAACAACTTATTTATGCCATACCTCAGATACGTTATACCACAATATTCTTGTCCCATGTTGCTGTGCAGTCCACAGGAGGAGGATGGAGGAGATGGTCCAACTGGTTCCCCCCAGGCCACAGTTCCCGAAGCTCGAGGTCGATCCCAGCCGGGTGACGCTTGGTCAGAGGATCGGCAGCGGGGCGTTCGGCCTCGTTTACCGGGCAATCCTGACTCGGGACGACAGGACGGAGGACGTCGTCGTAAAAACTGTTAAAGGTTTTGTAGATGCTTTTTGTATCGTAGTGTTTTTGGGGCAAGTGTGCATTTTACAAAGATTTTCACGCGATTTAGTCGAGATTTGCACTAGTTCTAAAAGCGCAACTACATTTGATTTTCGACATCTGCCATTACGTACAAAGGGTGAAGTGGGAGATATCTAATGTATCTAGGTACATGTACATGTTAATACAGAGTGGTATTTGAGGGCCACCTGAAACAAGGGATTGTATCAACTTCTGACAACCATTTACTCTCTTTAGCTACATGCAAATGTAACGATTTGCAACGAAATTTTCTTTAGATCTGCTCGCATTTGTAAGTCTTTCTCGTAATACCAATTTCATTTGTATACAACCAAGTGACCGGCAGTACTGAGAGCAAATCTGACTGGTTCACACTGCACTGCACTGCAGCATTGGTGTCGCTGCTTACAGATGCGGTCCCAAACTTGGTTGAATAAAAGACATGGTTGTGTGCAAAGAATCAAGTAATGTAGTGACCAACCTGATGATCTTGTTACGGATTTCTAGCCTTTCGCGTCATTGTGCATGTTCTGTTCCATCCACAGAAAACGCCAGTGAGGACGACAAGCTGAGTTTCCTGGAGGAAATCCGCGCAGTTGTGGACCTGGGGGCTCATAAGAACCTGCTGGGTCTGGTCAACTGCTGCACGGTGGTGCGAGACCATCTGTATCTCATCACGGAGTTCATGCCGTACGGAGACCTGAAAAGTTTCCTGAGGAAATGTCGGGAGGTGAGCCACATTGTTGTTTTCCTCGGGAAGGTAGAGTACGTTAGTAGTGATCAAGATCTTCAACAGAACTTCCTAGTAAACTTTGCAGGTCATTTAAAGACATTTAGCATGTGACATCTGTAAATTGCATTATTTTCTACAACAGCTTCGTTACCAATGGTCTAATGGTTTTTTAACAGTAGAATCTGTTATTTTCCATATAATTTTGAATATATAGTGTTATGTAATATTTTTCCACAGGAAGAAAACTCTGACGGACCTCGAGATGATATCTACAACTTCGAGGTGATGCAGATGTTCCAGGTGGCCCGGCAGATCGCTGGAGGCATGGTGAGTTCTAGGTGCTGTGAATTGCAAACGGTGAACAAAATGACAGGATAGACCTGAGTCAGAGGCAAAATTTTTTTGTTGACGTTCCTATTTCAGGATCACATCGCCCGGTCTCGTTACGTCCACGGAGACCTGGCCGCTCGGAACGTCCTGGTCGGGGAACGCCTGAAGGTGAAGATTTCCGACTTTGGGCTGGCAGAAAACATCTACCAGCGAGGTTACCGTCGGCAGGATCGACTTCAAAAAGTGCCAGTGAAATGGATGGCACCGGAGCGGCTACAGGGTGGGGAAGCCTACACCACACAGAGCGACGTGTGAGTAGTGGGGTGTTACTAATATTTCACTACACAAAGTGATATTTGAGCAATCTTTTCACACAAAATGATGTCTGTGCAATCTTATCACATAATGTGATCTGTGAGCAGTCTTATAAAAATATCACAAATGGGTTACCAACAACCCTGACCCATGTTATACAAGTTATGTGGCCTTATCCTTAACAGGTGGTCCTACGGAATAGTGCTGTACGAGATCTGTACGCTAGGGGACCATCCATACCCTGACGTGGCGGTAAACGATCTGAAAGACCGGCTACAGGCTGGATACAGGATGCCCCAACCTGAAGACTGTCCGGATGCCATGTAAGTCGTCTTCTTCTGCACTCCGATCGCAAGCAATCGGACAAGTTGTATTGTCCTGTGGTTATGAAAAAGGAACAAAAGTGACAGTTGTGATTAGAATGCATTCAATAACTCGTCAGGTTATCATACTCATCAGCAAACATGCATGCGGCTAGTGATAGACGTGGGACATGTATGCTGATAACTCGTTCACGAAACTGCAACTTTGCAGAACAGTAATATTTCTTGTGCTCCACATTTTGTAAATAACATTAAGGTTAACAGGCAATTAGGACTAAAAAAGAGATGTAGTTCATTTGACAATCGCTAGATGTCGCTTTTTCTGCAGGTACGACCTTATGCTGCAGTGCTGGCGCTGGCAACCCGTCTTGCGCCCGTCATTCCGTACACTGGAGGCCAAAATAGACAGGAATCTCGCCTTCTACGGGCCCGAGTACGCCAGACCTGCCCAACCCTAGGTAGGCATTCCACTTTCTACGGATCCGAGTACAACAGACCAACCCTCGACAGGCATCCCGCCTTCTACGGACCCGAGTACAACAGACCAACCCTCGACAGGCATTCCGCTTTCTACGGACCCGAGTACAACAGACCAAACCTCGACAGGCATTCCGCCTTCTACGGACCCGAGTACAACAGACCAAACCTCGACAGGCATCCCACCTTCTACAGACCCGATTACAACAGCCTAACACTGGACAGGCATTTCGCCTTTTACTGAGCAGAGTACATTACAACAGCCCCAAGTACTTAATACGACACCTGGGTACTCGCTACGGGAGGAGGAGCGGCGCTGTAATTTTTCCGACTACTACTATATCTACGCGACTCAACCTCTGCTTGGAGAGTAACCTAGGTAGTCTACAGCATTATGTAGCGATACCGACTAGAAGTATCGAAGAGGTGGTACTTCAAGTCCGTTTTATTTGTATCTTCTGTTCTGTACATGATATGGCCTAGACTTTTTGTCCTCTTGAGTCGGAGGTTGTGTACATTTCCGCCACCTAGCCGTCTCATTTAACTAAAGTAACAATATATATATGCAAATTAGACCTTAAGTTGCATAACTGTTAAAGAAGTTGCTAGTTCCCTTTGTTTTCTATGGTACGAAATTCCTAATATCAGAATGAGAAATTCCTCGAAGAACGTAGAGGTTATTTTGTAATGGTAATTTGTATGCATACTAGTGACATTAATCGAGGTTTAACATCATTGTGGAAAGATTGTATAGAAGCTAGACATCATTTTCAAATAAGGAAATGTTAATATAGAATTCTTTGATGGAAATTTTAATTCAATTTAATTCAATTGAATGGACTTTTACATATGTGACATAAATGCAGGTTGAGAATAGCAATAATGTACATAGATTATGCTAATAAGCAGCTTTTTAGCACAATTAATATTAAAAAATATTTAGATGGCCTACGGAGTAATGAGATCTTGGAAGTGCTAATTATTTCATTGTCAACAATCATCTATTATATACTCAGTTGTTTTATGTTTACTTAGATTGGTGAAGCACGTAAAATCGGTAAAAGCCACCTTGATTTCCTTATATAGCATAATACGTATGATGTATTACACGGACGACATACTTATCTGGTATGTGCTTTTTTATTGTCATATATTACACGGAGTACATACTTATCTAGTATGTGCATATTTGTTATTATATATTATCGAATAACGTGCTTTTTTATTGTGGTTTTAATTATTACTCGATGGTACATGCTTAGCTATTATGTGTTTTCTATCGCGGTACGTGAACTACATACTTACCTCTCTAGTAAGCGCTTTTTTTATCATGATGTATTACATGGATTGTAATTCAGCCATTAAACAATGTGGAAGTGAAATACTTTCCAACAAGAAAACCAGCCTTAATACAAAATTTACTCACAGCCTTTTAGCGTGCCGGAAGCCCGTTACCCGATACCCGTGGACAAACAAACAAACATCTACAAAAATAACGTGACAAATCTGTGACTGTGCGGTTAAAACAAGTTCTAATTACCACCACTGCTGCGACTTGTAACTAATTGAAATTGATACGAAATGAACCTGTAAAATATATACTCAAACTAGTAGTACTAAAAATGCTAAGGTTGGTGCCCTAGACTTGAAGATACATTCTTCCTTAAAGCGATCGACGCCTCAATTAAATTAAAATCTTGGCTATAAAGGTACGGACATGTTTGACGTCATTCTCAAGAAAACAGTTACGTGTTTTGATTTAGGAAACGGTCAGATGAAGGGTCTATCAAGCTGCTCGAGTAACTGCTTTTTTTTACCTTAACATTATTTTACCTTCATTGGACACCAATGTATGAATACAAGCCCGCTAAGTTGGTGCAGCTTGACAAATGAACTTTCCGGAGTTGTCGAAACACGATTTATCGTTCCACATGTTATCCAACCAATACTCCGCACAGTCCTCGTTACGTAAGTTGTCGGGTTGGCCTGGATGCCAAGACGAGAAATGTCCAAGAGCAACACCATCAGCCCAAACCCAGCTGCCTTCTCGGACGCGGTCAGACAGCCCGAACCAGAAGAAGGTGGTGTTATCCACAGCGTTCTTCAGGTTGATGAGGAACGTGTTGATGCCCGCATCACGGGGCATGGCGAGAGTTCCGCCATCAGAAGAACAGGTCGTGGCTGCACCGTCGTAGTTACCCTGTTGGTTAAAGGCCCTGTAGCACAGTTGGCTACGCCAGTAGTACTTGGATCCGTGGGGGCAAGCTACTTCGGAAACAAGATGATTAAATGATCAATTATTATATTTACATCGCATGGTGATGAACATATGTCAGAATAACACTCCTAAACTATTGTAGGTTTGTGGGAATGTAGCACGAGCATAACGCAGTTGCATGTGCAGAACCCATATGTGTTTTACTGTACCTTACGTGCATTATTGTACCAATCCCTTGTGACATAATACAGGGAGTCTTACACGGCGTCTATGGAGTAATGGAATGGGCTGGAACGTGGGTTATGGTTATGATGAAGATGATGCAAGACATTTTGATATGAGACTATAGCTCTATTTTAATCAGATGACTGCGTTATAATGATGTAATAATGATGAAACGATTTGCATTATCACGATGGCGACATATTTGAGTCTACTTGAGATGCATTAGTATTTGCATGATGCAGAATTAACAGCAGAGATGAAATACAGGCTGTAGGAAAAGTCGCATATATCTTCTACGTGTCAGTAAGCGAAACATTTTTGAGACGAAAGTCTGGGTCACAAGGGCTCCTAACATTAACGTCAAAATGATTCACACAAAAAGACTTCTTGTGACTTTGCCATTCGTGGGGTGGAATTAAGATTTCGTTTCCTAAGGAAGCAGGATTTGTAGCTTGTAACTCTGAAAAGATCAGATCATTAAATATTCAACATATAGAAAATTTATGTTGATACAGTGTACAATGGTGGGTTACGTTAAGAATTGTCAAATTCTGAAGCAATGTCACTCGTGAATAAGTTAAACAATGCTTGACCAGCAGTCTTGTCGTGAAAATTCTAAAGTAATTCTCGTAACTTAAGCATAACAACCATTGTTATCTTTTAAAAATATCGTCACTTGATCAGTATATGATTTGCATGAGCAAGCTGATATCAATAAATTTGGACTTTTGACATATAGAACCTAACACCAAACCTTAGGGCGAAGTGTGTCTACAATAGTTTGCAGGTTATCGAAAGAGGCCGTGAACACGTGCTCACTAACAGGCCTGCTGGCCATGTTGTCAAGAGTCTCCCTCCTGACATCAGCAACACCGACGCAGAAGATTGTGGTGCCATCGTTCCTTAGTGCCGTCGCGTCTGGTATGACGTAACCGCTTCCACTGTCCTGGCCGTCAGTCAGGACGATCCCGATCTTTCTCGCTGCTGACCGTCCGTTAGTGGAGAATTCGTGACCCATTACCGACAAACCCGCGATAGAGAATTCTCCACTGGAGTAATGGTCGAAGACGGAGCTGATCGCAGACACTAAATTATACTTATTGTCGAAATCAGTGAGAGAAATGTACGTCTCCGCACGGCTACCTGCAAATTTGATCAGCCCAACCCTCGCGTGACTTCTCCCGATCGTGAGGGAGTTAACAACACCATTGATAAATGTGCTGACTGTGTCGAAGTGCCCAGAAACGCTGCCAGAAACGTCAATGGAAAAGATGATGTCAGCTGCACTGTCACAGGCTACAGAATAGACGAATAAGAGGTGTCTGTCAAAAAAAATCGTCTTAACTATGTTCTAGACCTACTTAGAAACTTACCATGCTCGTATCTGTCATGTCTTAACCGGGGGGTGGGGGGTGGGGCTTTTGAGGCCTGCGCCAACTTCGATGTCCTATAACGCCAGAACGCCTTACGCTAAAGCCACCAAATTTGGTGAGGTTTCCTAAAATATTATTGGCAACAATTTTACGAAGTTTGACAAATGTTCCATTTTTTTCGTGTTGCCATGGCAACCGTTTACTGACAGGCAGTTTTGCCAAAAATCACTATTTTTGGTTCTAACAATGTATTTTTCACATTTTTTTGGCTATATTACTGCTATTTTGTTACATAAATAAAATCTTATATTATTCAGCATATCTTTCATAATTATATATGCATAAATTATGCTAATTTGATGACGTCATCAGCCCAAAATCCAAGATGGCGGACCGTATGGCCAGATCAAGAATAACTAGCTAATTATCCCTTAAAATTTGTAACTACCTGGTATTTTTTCATCAAAAACCATCTAAATGAATGAATTTAGTCTATTTCCATTGCCCTTTGTGATTATTTGTTGCAAAAAAAGTAGTTTTAAAAATTCAAGGCGGTGGATATAATATGGCGGAGCCTAAATCGCATGTTAGATGTGCATGACGTCATTTTATGACGTCATTATGACGTCATCGATGTTGCTATTGGCAATAAAAGTCGCAATAAACATTATTACTCTGTTATCTGCACTTGTTGTTAAGTTTTTGTAGTATAACTTGAAGTTTTCTGAGAATACCCTTTTTTCATGGGTCCGGCCAATATAATCAAATTGATGACGTCATAATTACGTCATTTTACGTCAACGTAACGTCAAACGTCAAATACTTGTCAGATATTATGTCGACATCACGTCCTGAAAATTTGGTGGCCCTACGTCACGTCGTTCAAGAGTTAGAGGACTTAGAAGTGGAGGGCCTCAAAAGCCCCCCCCCCCGGTCCAGGGATGACCAAAAAAGCCCGGTCTGAATAGGGTTAACAGAAGACTAGTGTTAGTTGATGTTAATCAAGCTGTTATTGTCATGAAATAAGTAAATGAGAGCGAATGCTGTTAAGAATATGAATGCCAGTATTTATAAGTACGATGTATAGATGTCAATGTTTTTTCTGTATATAAAAACACATGAAATAAAGCAAATCCCTCTTTGTTGCATTGCTACATAAAACAGTTACCTGCACAGGATGGGAGCGTCCCTATCCACCGGCCGTCTGCTCCGCATACAACCTGAGACGACCCCAGTAGGTGGTAACCATCGTTACAGGTGAAGGTGCACCTGCCGTTCTCCAGGCGGTTAGTACAGGTAACCATACCGTTCTGGGGGTTGGCGAGACTCGGACACTCCGCTGAAAAGTAAATCATAACGTGTCACAGTTAAACATACTTAGCGCCAAACGCACCCTCAACTGCACCCCACGTAACAACGTAGGTGGGAATCTCAAGTTACAGAAGATACAGCAACAGCACAGATGCTCTCCTGAGATTGAAATGCCAAAGAACAAGAAAGAGACCACAAGTCTAATGCGCCGCGCGATGAAATAATTTCTTACTGTTCAAAATTGGCGGATATTTTCTGCCAAATCAGAAAAGCAACATGGACCTCCCTTGACTCAAACCCCCAACATGACTTATGTTGAAGAACATGATGCAGTATAGTCGTTGCATATATGTTCTAAACAAGTTCATCTTTCTTTCCAGCCGTACGTTAGCTCCCCAATCTCTGCTGTCCACATAGAGACAGAAGAGACTCGAAATCTATGATACGGCCGAATACGGAATTATTAAGTTATTTCACTTATTATCGCGTAGGTGCAGAATAGCTGTTGTGCAGTTACCGACACATCCGGCAGAGCTGCCCGACCACGTGCGGTCCGCCTGACAGGTCCGACTGGTACTGCCAGCTGACAGCTGGTAACCATGGTTACAGATGAAGGTGCAGGTCTCGGGATAGCGGAAGGAGTATCCACTGTTACAGGACATTCTGCCATTGGTGGGGCTGGAAAGGGCCGAGCACTGCACGCCTAGAATTGGAGATATCTCGTCAGTCGTTTTAAATGTTTCGCTTCTTCTACAGCAACGAGATGTTAAATCCTGTCACAAATATGCAACTGCAGTTTTCATCAGGTCTCCATAGATAACGATAAAACAGCATCATCATATCGACCACGAGTCGAATGTGAAAACATCTGAACAAGAAAAGACGTTTTGATGTACAAATTGCCATACTATTAGATTGTTATGTATAATGACAGGTGCAAGTTTTGTCCTGATCAAAACGATAACGATATAACACATACCAATACATTCTGCGTCGTTACCAGACCAGGTAGCGTCAGCCTGACAGTGCCTCACACTGCTGCTTGTGGGAGTCAGCTCGTAGCCTGGGTGGACGTTGCAGGCGAACCTGCAGATCTCGGGATAGCGGAAATATTGACCACTGTCACACGTCATCCTGCCGTGCTGGGGACTGGACAGGTCCGGGCATTTCACAGCTGAAATGCAGACAAGCGTAAAATGAGCATTACATCATAAAAATTGAGTATTCCATAAGTTAACATAATATGTACAATTCTAGTTTAAAAAACTTCCATTATCTACCAGAATTTGAGGCGATGGACATTGATGTTGTGAAAGATTATCCGCAGCTGCGAGCTAAAGACATTTTAGTTCTTGAACGTTTGAGTGGTGTATGATGATTTGATATATGAATTTGTTGACTGACTCAGATTAATTGTAAAGTAGGCAGACTAGCCAAAGCGAACACTAAGGGGAAGTAAGATGTTCAGACCGATTTACCTAGACAAGGTTTAGTCCCAGTGCTGTTTATGTCGAGAGGAATGGTCCAGTTCCCGTCCTGTCCACAGGAGTACTCGGCATAGATCAGCCTGTCGTAACCATGGTTACAGTGGAGCACGCAGACGACCTCGTACTCCATCGTGCTGACGGCAGAGGATCCTGGGATAGAACACGTGAAGAAGCCGTTCTCGGGCTCAGCGATCTGGGAGGATGGAAGGAAACTACTTTCACCAAAAAACAGTTACTCAAGCAACTGAATATGATTTTGACGTCAATCGTCCGTGACACAGTCAAAGACGCCGAATGACTGTCTGGAACGTCTGACCGTTTCAAAAATCATATCCGGTTGCTTGAGCTTTTTTGGCGTATCTTATCACCTGGATGTCTAAGCTTCATCACCCTAAAACGACTTTCAGTTCGGGATTACATGTTGTGTTGAGCACCAAACAATGATGAGCAAAGCTATTGTTCTGTCCATTGCCTGGTACACATAGTAGATCATACTTCATTATGGTCACCTGCAGACACGGTCTTTTCAGTATTATTTATGACAAACTTTGATAGGAAACCTTTTATGTGTTTGATTAGACGGGGATTCTTAAACAAAGAGTTTAAGCAGTGAACGCTGTGTTTAGATAATAGTATACCCAGGAGATTGAGTACTTTATTGCATTGGTCACGAAGGTTGTGCCTCCGCCAAATGAACGAAGCAGCAAGCTTGTAGAGTGATGGATGTCAGTCGAAAGATCTCCAAGTTATCGAGTAACTTTATCCAGTTCTACGGGTTGAACTGTCTTTAGAATATTCAGAATTCTTGTCATCAGCAAATTCAAACATTCCGAAGTCTCTATAACACAAATCGCCGTTTCCGTTCTGCAGTTTGTCCTTAGATGAGGGGTAGAGGCTACCATAACAACATTACTAACCGGAAAATCCGGACAGGTGGTCCGTTCACAGTGCGTCCCGTTCCCGGCCGTCCCGACCCGGCAGCGGCAGCTGAAGGCCTGGTGACCCGTCAGGCTGCAGACCCCGTGCTCAGGGTGGCAGTCATGCAGCCCGAGCTGGCAGTAGTCAGACGGGACACAGCTGCAGAACGGGCGGAGATGAAATTGGCATTTTGATCAGTATTCAATATATTTAATTTTTGAGGTTAAATCAACAGATAGGCTCCAATACTTCCCGGACAAGTATGATAACTTGATACTTTTGCTTAGCACAGGTCATCATTTTTTTCGTGACGACCGGTGTGACAGCGATCTCGCCCCCCCCCCGTGATCTCGCCCCCCCCCGGGGGCGAAATCACTAGCGATCTCGCCCCCCCCCGGGGCGAAATCGCTAGCGATCTCGCCCTCCCCGGCTAGTGATCTCGCCCCCCTACCTCGCCCCCCTTTAGCGATTTCGCCCCCCCAAAAAAAAACTGGTTTACATGACATTTTAGAAGTTGATTGGTATAAATCACAAAATGCAGTTTCATAATGATATAAGTACACGAGTTTGATACATAAATCATTCATAATATTAACGTAATTACATGGTAATAAGATAGTTGAACTTGTTTCAGACAAGGAGGGTTGGGTCCCTTGTATTCCCATTATTGCATATACCCGAGTCTTGACATAAGATGTATTTCATTGTATTCACCTGTCCTCAAACAACCTATATATCTCCAATATGAAGTCTCTACCATGAGGTGACCACAAAAGAACTATGTAATGTCTTTATTAATTATGCAAATATTAGGTATTAATTAGAATAACGCACATTTTGGTATATGCACCTGGCCAAGGGATATCTTCACCTCCAACATGACTGTTTTTTCTAGTATTTAGGAACTGATGCATTTACCCGTGTTTCTTAAGACTGGTACTTTACCAGTGTTTGTGTAGCATTTAGCAACAGCTATATCAACTTGCGCGTAGATAGTGTTTATAATGAAAAACTATTATTCACGTGTGGTTTTGTTAGTGCATTGGAAATGTTTCCAGCACAAGAAAGAAAACACTGTGACAAATTGAAAACATATAGCTGACTTATTCCGTACCATAGACGGTGTTGATTTATACGTTCGCAGTAGCACTGTTTTTATGCCACCTCAGCTGCAAAAATTGTCTTTTTCATTTCAATGTCATGTTTGCACCGAACAATATAGTATCGACTTTCGAGGTATGACAGGCATCTTACGGTACGGTAATAAGGTGCCATAAGGTACCAGGTAACACACCGTACACGTTACTCCCCAGGTGCAGTATAGTACCAGGTAGCGCACCTGTAATATGTAGTAACCAGCTGCTCTTCGGGGGGGGGGGGGGCGAAAACGCTAAAGGGGGGCGAAAACGCTAGTGATCTCTGTCACACCGGATCTCGAAATTCCATAGCAGCAGAAGAATTCAACGTTATCATTTTCTATGCAGTCGGGTCATACATCGATGTGTAAAAAGCTTTTTGTGAATGTTTGCCACCAAATAAAAGTTACATGGAGAAAACTACTCCTTCACCTTGCCCTGTTGTTCCATTGTCCATTTGCCGTGCACCTGAAGTTGTAGAGACTGTGGAGAACATGGCCGCTCTCGTCGGCAACTTTGTAGCCCGGCTCACACGTCAGGCGGCAGGAGTCCTGGTACCTGGTGCCGCTGCACGTCAGGCTACCATGGGACGGGGGCTGGGGGTTCAGAAATACATCTGTTGTTGTTGTTGTTGTTGGATTACGTTATCAAAACTTCAATTAGAATAAATGATGCACGTATTTTACAATTTCTGAGGTTATTTGATACGTTATCGAAGGTAAAGGCCATAGCTGGATGATTAGAGTCAATGATCTTGTATTTAGCTTTTGGCCTGAACTTCAATGAGCTTTACGTCACATCAAATAGAACGTCCTTGGTCACATACAGGAAGATTGCCGCAGTCCTTCTTTCGACAGAACAGATCTGGTGCCCCGACAACTGGCTGGAACGCTGGAATCACAGAGGAACATCGTTAGCAATGTCTTAAGCAGAACTAAATTAGCGGGACGCCGAGCATGTAAAAATAGTGAACGGGACTCTAGTTACTTTAATCCTGTGTTTTTTCGTGATTGTATGTATTACGCACATCGGTTTCATGTTACAAAATGTGCTTCAATAGGAAAGGTCGTTGTAAAAGCAACAGCAGACCCTACCTCCCGCCTGTAGGCTCCATTTGCCGGTACTGTGACAGGTGACGATCTGGAGGTTCGTTCGTTCGTACCCGTCCGCACAGGTGACTCCGCAGGTGTTCCCGTAGGTGTGTCCGCTGGCGCACTGGAGGGCGGTGTTGGGGAACTCGGGAGGGGCTCCGCAACTCACTGGTAAAAACAATCCAACCTCCTGTTAACATCTCATTTCATTTCAGCTTTACTTCATTTTGATATCAATAATCATCTTATTGAACCACATAATTCACATTTAGCATAAACAGAAATCTTGAATCCATGTAGTAAATGGCAAAGGACAACATGCTAAGTACTAATGGAAAGATTAGAACTAGACCTAGATTTATTGTGTTAGACACCCTGAAATCCCTGCAAACCATCTTGTACTTTGGGAGCCTACTACTAAAGGAAAAAGAGGTAGGGGAAGACCCAGGGTGACCTACTTAGACAATCTACGTAGTGACACAAGTCTGCATGATACCAAAGAGCTACAAAGGGCCATGGAGGACCAAGTGCACTGGACGAAGATCTCAGGATTGGTTAGAGCGGGAGCTCGAACTAAGTAAGTTATACATCACATGATCATTTACGTCATCTCCCATACATGATATGTAGTATTACCTGGGATGCACTCTGGTTCTCCACTCCAGGTGGGTTTGTCTCCGTGAACCTGGCAGGTGAAGTTGTCTCGACTCAGCCGTTCGTACCCGTCATGGCAGGTGAGTTGGCACGTCTCACCGTACGCCGTACCTGTACAGCTGACGTCACCGTATACGGGCGCCTGTACACGGCAGAGTTGAATGAATCTTAGACCTTCAGCGTTCTTGCCAAGAAAATGCGATTATGACTTATCACTACTAATATTAATCTCTAATCATTGTCTCGTCTTCCTGACAAGTCAACCGTCTTGCGCTGCTACTTACTTGTCTTCATCTGGTATCTACCTGGAGATTATGTTATAAAGAGAACATCTAATGACTAGAATTCACATACTGAGATACTCACCGAAATGTTCCCGCAGTCCATGATGACACAAGCCAGAGTCTGCGGGATGATGATGTCTGCCGGAAAGAGAAAAGGGCAATCATAATACATTTTAACATGCCATACATGGCGAACCGAGTAGCAAAACAGGTTAGTATAAATTATAGTGTATCTACTATAGTGTATAAACTAACCTTCTATCTACTATGGTGTATAAACTATATCTACTATAGTGAATAAACTATATCTATTATAGTGATAAACTATATAATAGTGATAAACTATATCTACTATAGTGTTTAAACCACGTATCTACGAATGTGGGCTAATCTACATATCAGTCTACGTTTATATGCAGCACTACTCGCTTACCTGTATCTAGGAATTCTTTAGTCATTTCTTTAATTCCGATATGAATAAAACTCCTGATACGAACGTTCATATAAGCTTCTCGCACCTGCTGATAAAGCATTTTCCATCTCCGTCGTGTTCCCGCTACGAAAGTTGGTCCAGTTTCCGGTCCAGCTGCAGCCCAGAGTATCGTTAGTTTCCGGTACGTACCCCACGTCACAGCTGACGTCACAGCGGTCTGAGAACACGTGACCATGGCACAGGTACGAGCCGTGCGGGGGGTCCTCAGGTGGGTTACAGGTTACTATGAAACGGGTGACAAACAAAATTCGTACACAGGAAGAAGAATTAAGGGTTTCTATGATTGGGTCAATTGCGTTAAGACGAATATAATGCCGAATGATGTTGAAATTAGTGACATGCCTGACATATTCCTAACAACTCAGAGGAAATACAGGTCCATGGAAGGCTACTCCCAAGTTCACGTCCATGAAAACTAGCAGCACAGCTTCCTACCTGGGTCGCACAGTGCGGGTTTGTCCCATTGTCCTGAAGCCGTGCACGACAGTACAGTTTGCCGGGGCAGGTAGCCTCGCTCACAGACCACTCTGGCTTCTAACATTTAATCACATAAATAACGCCCTACCTGGGTCGCACAGTCCGGGTTTGTCCCATTGTCCCGAAGCCGTGCACGTCAGTACAGGGTGCCGGGGCAGGTAGCCTCGCTCACAGACCACTCTGACTTCTAACATTAAATCACATAAATAACGCCCTACCTGGATCGCACAGTCCGGGTTTGTCCCATTGTCCTGAAGCCGTGCACGTCAGTACAGGGTGCCGGGGCAGGTAGCCTCGCTCACAGACCACTCCTGCTTGTAACATCTAATCACATAAATAACGCCCTACCTGGATCGCACAGTGCGGGTTTGTCCCATTGTCCCGAAGCCGTGCACGTCAGTACAGGGTGCCGGGGCAGGTAGCCTCGCTCACAGACCACTCTGGCCTCTGACATGTACGTGGTTGTGCTGCTGTTCACTCGGCCATGAGCTAGATTCTTCGAATAGGAGAAATATTCGTTAGTCGTCTTTCCTTAAAAAAATTAAGACTTGGTTTACAGACTTCTTTAATGACTCTTCTTAGTTTGGACTAGAGCAGAAATAAGTACCTCAAATCCCCTTCCACAGTCCACAGTTCTGCAAACCGGTCGCCTGGACGCGCCAAAGGTCTCTGCAAACAGAAGAACAGACACTTTCAGATTTCTACAAGATCTGTCCATGTGTTGCGTCGATACAGGTTGGTCATTAAGGTAATAAAATACGCCAACTAGCAGTTACTCAATATTGGATATGATTTAATATCCAAACTAGCATCCAGTTACTTGAGTAGATGTTATTTGGCGTAGTCGTTTGTTAAGTTCAGATCAGATCAGTCATTTATTAGATTTTAGAGTCATCTGATTATTCATAGATTCACATTTTTAAAGTCTATTTCTCCCTACCTAGGTGAGACAGAACGTCCAGGAAGTCCAGGTTGGCGATCTTTTCCTCGACATCTGGACCAACCCAGATCAGCATCTGCCGCATCATGTCAAAGTCGATGATGTTGTCCAGCGAGATCATGTCTAGATATGACTTTACGACAGAAAGATTTGGAACTTGGTCAAGCTTCACTAGAATGTTTAAAGCCACGTCGGCGTAAATTTCGTCGGGAATACCGAGGTACTGTAACGCCCGAGGGTCGGTGTTCGGCATCGTGTCGGCAGCCCGACCGACGCCGACGAGTGTCGACACGACTTCGGGCTGGATCGGCGCCCATCGGCCGCGGTTGCAGAACAGCAGGCCTGCGTCATCGGTCTGGTAGCCCACGTGACACTTAGCGATGCACATGCGCACGTAGATGTTGTAGTGGGCGATTTTGGTGCAGCTGAAGTTGCCGTGACGTAGGTCTGGGAGGGACTCATGGAGGGACATGTTGCCGCATACTGGAAAGAATTCGAAATTGAAAAATAAAGAATTAGAAGATCGACATATGGTCCTTAAATTTCTTCTTGTTTCGAATTCAAACAGAATAGCTACCTTTACGCAATCCAGGAAAATATCGGTCAAAATACACATGAGCGGATGCAGCTTATGATAAGAAGTTCCTATTTTTTTCCACAACAATCTCTGCTTGGAGAGTAACTCAGACTCAGAAATAAGTGACAAGAAGACTCACGCTCCTCCAAAGGAGGCGGCAGGGTCGGCTGCTGCACGGTGCCGGGAGGCTGTATCTCTGACGCGTCCCGCCCTCCGGCCAGCGCCAACTGGTACCACCTCTGCATCTCCGGGGAAAACTGCTCAGCCCACGCGGGCAGGGGCTCCGGGGGCGTGTACACTGTTAAGGGATTTAAAAACGGGATTTCAGCGTAGTTAAAAGACTGGGCTCACTGAAGAAGACAAAGGAAAAAAGAAAAGGTCAGACGATCTTGAATAGTGGGCTTGGACTGAACAGGCTGAGCTAAGGACTGTTCTCTTTCCTTGCCGTCTAAAAGTCTGGTAACGACAACAGCCAAAATGACTACCTCCCACCTCATGGCCCGGGGTTGCTAACTACAACCCACAGAAGGGTGATACTGATGAAAAGCAAAAAAACAGACTAATTATTCCTAAAGTTTCGTCCGCAGAGAGGTAAAAAAAGATGTACGAGGGGCGTGCAATTAGTAATGGTCCTGAACCATTTCCCATAGCAGGAGATTAATGAAACTTGGCACAGTTATTAGTCTTTCTCTTCATAGGAATCACACAGAGTTATGCATTTCTCCCATCGTTTGATGCAGCTCTGGACACCGATTTTGTAGGACACCCCAGGTTGGTCCTCCAACTGATGCCTCATCAATGGCACAAGAGGGACGACCAGGTCTGGGAGCTGTTTCCACAGACTTCCAGCCACGTTTGAATTCAGGATGCCAGCGTTTTACAAGGTCATATGATGGGGCATCATCACCATAAGTTTCATTTATTTCATCAAAAGTCTTCTTTGGTGTGCGTCCTTTCAAATACAAAAACCGGATCACTGCGCGACACTCAACTGGTTCCATTTCACACCTGGTCCATTTCGCACCTGACTAAGTTCAAACACCAGTAAATCAGAAACCACAATTAGTTCAGAGCTGTCTTTTGCAACATAACCCATAGAGATATGAATTATTACACATACAAAATTTCATTTAGATCAGACAACTGGAAGTGGGTCAGGACCATTACTTATTGCACGCCCCTCGTAGCGTGAATCGGCCAATTCAAGTAAAAGGTTTAAATGGCAGGAAAGACAGCTTACATGTCACAACGTTGGTCTTGAACAGAACAGCGAAGACCACAGCTGTCAAGACGGCCAGACAGTAGAAGATGGCGGCGAGGATGACCAGCGCGTCCGGCCCTTTCCTGGGCGGCGGGTTCAGGGCGGAACCGTACCCGTACAGCGGAGGGCCGTACGGCCTCCAGACGCCGGCGGGCTTCGGGTGCTTCCCGGTGAAGAGAGAGTCACAACTCGGCTGTCTTTTCAGCGGGACCTGCATGCAAGAAGAGCATGATTTGTAGTCGAAGAAGAACCTTCTAAACCAGGCGTGCGCTTGAGAGATCACGCCTCTGGACCTACTTCTTATCTGTATATGTATGTTTGAGTCCCTGCTTCTCAAAACTTGTACGGCTGTAAGATGTGAACACTAAGCTATAAAAGCCTTTAACAACCCACCACACATAATGAATTATTTAATAAATAAATAAATAAACAAATGTGAAAATGTACAAATGTACAGTTACCTTTTTCTCCCTTGAATCCACAGATACACTGTGTTCGATTTCTTCGGACTGGAAATTTTCTTTCTCAACCGGCGACTCCTTCTCTGTAACGGCGACGCACCTGAGAAAAAGTAGCATGTGGAATGGATCAAATGGACCCTTCCAGCCGAACGCCATATCGAACAAATAGAACCCCCTATTCTATTTCGAATACTCGGTCAAAAACAGCCCTGGTGGGACAGGAATGGCCAAAGAAAAATGCTGTGCCTTTTTTTTGTTGTAGACTATACCGACCGAGTTGTTTTAGGAAGGGTAGGCGCTAGATAACATTACTTTGTTCCTGGACAGGATGCGCATGTAAAGAAATGTTCGTAGACGGGACTCTGCACTGGCGGACTTTGTAGTAGTGTGTTATATTTTTGACACGTGCTACAAGCTCCCTCTCCGCGAGTGACCAAGAGACTTTCTTCTTAATTTGGTTTTTCTCCTGAGCATGTATGCACATGCCATGCATGCTACAAACGCGGTAGAAACCCTGTCACAGATATACGTACCCAGATTTACACCTGCATCGACCGCATGTCAGAAAACGGGTAATCCTGACCACCAACAAAGTAATATTATGGAGCGCCTCCCGCTTCCGTTTGGCTGAAATCAAATCGCCCTGACCGCAATTATATACGCCCCCGCCTCAAACGAATGTACCCAGTGTATGTAGCCTTACACAAATAATACATAGCATTTGTCTTTCGCCCGTTCTGAGAGGATTTCAGGGCCCAAAAAGCTAAACCGAAGTCAGTCGGTATTCTCAGCTTAATAGCGGCGGCGGCCATGTTTTTGCAACCCGCGCCGTTTTTGACCTAGGTTTTGAAATAGAACCCGAGATCGAACAGGGGGCGGGGCTTATGGTGTTCGGCTGGAAGGGTCCACTGGCTGATTCAGATATAAATATTACAACTGAGACATGATCTGTAAATGAGAGCAATGGACCGATCCTGTCGAACGCCATATCGAACAGATAGAACCCCCTGTTCTATTTCGAACACCTCCGTCAAAAACTGTCACATTGGACAGAAATGCCTATTTTCACGATGGTAAAATTTGGCCCTAAAATTTCCAGACTTCTATGTGGCGATTTAGAACACGAATCACATTCCATCTGACGTGATCGAACCATGATGGAACAGAACGGGCGTTCTATTGGGGGTCATCCGGGTTCACCCGCAGGTTGTTACAGTAAACACGCAGAAAATGCCATCATTTTCCCGGATGCCGTGCGTCAGAAGAAAATCAAACATTTTCACAAATATAAACCGTTATCTGGCAAGCTTAGTTTTGCTGCCGCTTAGTTTGGAACATGTGACATGTAACAAAGCTGCTGGCGTCATTATTAGTGACCTTGAATATTACAACACTTGTTTATGGCGGTATCAATTACTCCATGTCCCTATCAGTGCGACCCGACATACGGCCAAACATGGTATTTAGATCGCTTACAAAACGCGTGCAAATCAACTATTTCAGGACTTATATTGTCGACAACTAATATCTCCAGCTTTGTGTCTTAGGAATTTTTGGAACATGAAGTCAATTTTGAATTACTAGTCTTTGAGTGTGAAAATTTGAAAAAATTACGATTTTTCGACCTTATCTTGGCTGTAAAAATAGTTTTAAGTAGAAGTTGAAAAATCCCTAAGACAGAAAGTTTGATCTTAATATTTTTAACTATATGATATAAAAGATTTGGATTTTCAGTCAAATCTAGGACCAATCTAGATATGGTATTTGTTTTTTTGGTCCACCAAACACCCTTTCTAAATCAACCAACCAGGCGCATTTCAGAAAACATTGAGACAAAACTGTGCAGCACACGTACAGAGTAAGATTTGACGTGTACACACTGCTAGTTTTCATTTAATATCGAGGAGGCACATACGAAGGGTTGCTTTTCTAACTATCATAATCTGCTTGAAGATGTTCCTGTTACTGTCAGGTTCCCCGGAGCGCGCGCGAGGGAGCCCCGGTAACCCGATACCCTACGTTCGAATGGAAACTTTGGGGCCAAATTTGACTATCGTGTTTTGATGGAAGTGTTCGAAATAGAACCATGATCGAACAGGGGGCGGGGTTTGGGGATCGGTCCATTCAGAGATATCTGCATCCATCAACAAGTGTCAAGGGCCCGGTTTGGAAATGTGACGTTAGCTTAATTATAAGCATATTTGAGTTGACAGTTATAAAGAACTGTTACGTACTGATCATCAGAGTGGTCCGGAGGTTGTACGGGGTCTCCGGAAGTGTCTTCGTCGTCACTTCCTTTGGTGATATCCGTGGCGCCACCCGTCTGTGGTTTTGAGTAAGCAATAAGAAAATCTTGACTTTCCTAGTTTGAAAAGCATGCAATAAGTACATTCACCCGTACCCTAGGTTACTTCGCGACCCTTACAAACAATATTGAGGTTTATTGCATATCCATGCTCAATTGGGGTAATAATAAAGTGTATGATATGTACAAGGTTACAATTATTACAATGCAGTAAATTCGATGCAGAGATAAAAATAAGAAAACTACATGCATGCCGTGTTTTACTTTAGTATTGTTCACATGTTTCTTCTCTCTTCTTAAAACATGTGTAGATTACATCGTAGTTAGGTGATGACATGTGTCCCTTCGGTAGGTGTGCATATTTCTGTACTACGTCATTGTGTAGCATTAACACAATGTATTTCACATATCTTTGTACAGCGACAACCCAAGAAGAAAGTGTGCTTCGTTTCCTTTATACAACTAGTTCTTATTACAACATAACAGTACTACGAATATGTCAGGACTGAACCGTGTATACAAAGGGGGTAAAAATAACGTTTTACTTCTTTAGTGTTAAGTAATCAGAGCACATCCTACCTCTAAGTCCTGCCCGTCTCCAGGTAAGTTAAAGTCTCGCCACATGAACGATCTTTTAACACGTGTGCTCCTGATCTATAGATTAATCAATACATAGATCAGTAAGTAAAGTAAAGTAGAGGGAAAATACTGACGTTCTTAAAGATGTATGGTAAGTGGCACAAACGCGGGACGCAAAAGGTGAATTGCAAATATACATTAATCAAAATCATTTGCACAGAAAGTAGTGATACAGCGTTGATTAGCCAAGAAGCTGATGTCTTCTCGTAACATAGCAATAAAAAAAAATTTAATATGTACATACATACATATACTTATGGCACTGTACACTGTAAATAAAAGGGGTTTCGAGGCTGTTACCGGTATTTCACCATGGTCTTCTCTCGGCACTGCAGCCACAGGCTTGTGTCTAGCCTTGTGCCGCCTGCTCCGAGTCCGCCCAGCCGAGTCACCCCGAGGCTGCAGGTGATCACACCGGGTGATCCAGGCTGATTTAGTCGGGCTGTGGCGCGACTCTCCCCGAGGAAGCAGCTTGTCAAGGCCCGGTGGGTACGACATCTCTCTGAAGTATGACACGATGACGTGGCATGAATTTAAATTAGTACAGGAAATGAGATCCACATATGTTTAATTCGGTTAGGATTGTCTGAGTGAGATACTTACCTGTGCTGCACACCTGTCCAGTCTACACACCTGTAAATACCGCCCGTGCGTGTTGTGAGTAGGCGCGGCACGCCCACTAGACAACAACACGGAAAAGTCAAATCCTCACGAGTTAATGTTTTACCTGGAAAAAGACTAACAGCCGGTTGGCGAAGGTTATTCCCCCGCTACCCCCACCTACTAGTCATGGTCTAAATATAGCACATGAAGTCTTCTCGGGCTGACAGTTTCCGACGCAAGTGTTTTCTCTGCCAGGGTATCACAGTTGGGCATTGTTAACACAAGTTGTCAAAAGGCAAACAAACAATAACGAATAAGTATGTGCGATCGATCTTGTTTTGGAAACGAGACAGGCGAAAAACTATGTACTGTGGTAACGCACGGACCTAGCCTGTGTTTACAAAAGCTCTCGCTGCCTGGGCTAGGGCGGCGGCAATCGTAGGGCCGGCCGCTTGGGGCGCGATTTTAGTCAGGATACGCACGGACCGTGTCGACCGTTTGGCCGAAGTTCGGACAAAGCTGTACAGAAGCAGGGGGATTATGGGCTGTCCTCGCCATAACAAAAAAAGGCATTGTAAACAGCTGGGGTAGTTTGTCTATTTATATGTTTGGAACTTCAACCCCATAACCATACGTTTTTATTTGTTTGCGAGGCCCCCTACGTACCCAACATACTCAACCATAATGATTTGTTCAAGTACACGAAATTGTACAATATATAATGTTCTGTATCTGACGAAAACAACAACAGTCGGTCTGATGAGTTTTTTGTTAGGCCATATCAAGTTGGTTTGTTGGGTCTCGGATTTTCGAAAAAAAAATGATAGATGCAGAGTCTAGGGGGCAGTCTGTATTTAAAACACACAGTTTTAGGGGAGCAAACAGATTTAGATGCAAGTTTTCCTCCAACCTTCTTTTTTGAAGAGGTCTTCTTGCTACAACTTTTTGAAAAATGTCCAAAAACCAACGAATTATATTGACGTGGCCTTATGTATGTAATTACAGACATAGTGAATGTACAAACACTTAGTTATGTAAGTACTGAGAAGCTGCTCTTCAAGTGTTTATTTTGTCCACTGTACTGTGATCTCCGCCATAACCTCACATCCACCGTCCAACACCTCCTACAACAACAACCTACCCGTGCCACTCCTACTCCAGGGATCCACAGCTCATAACCTCTCCACAAACAAACAAGTGTCCGATGCACTACATGCTTACATTGTATCAACTAAAAGATTCCAGCTGCACCACCCTCCTACGAACCACTAATAGATAGTTCTCAGATTTTAATTGTATTGTATTTATTGTGTGATGATGATTATGATGTATTGCACTATGATTATGTATGTCTCTCAATGTGTATCTGCACAACATCAGCACCCTGCTGCCTGGTGCAGTATATTGTATTGTATTGTTACAATTCTAATAAAGTCAAAGTCCACTGTGCCTGTTAAAATCCTTACGAGAGGTTCTGCCAAATCTTCTGTTATTTATGTCCCCTGTTCTTTTGCTATAGGACTGTCTTGGTTCAGCATATGGCAAGCCCAGAATGATCGGTAAAACCGACATCTTTATACGTTAATAATGCCAATATCTCAACAATATTCTATATCTGAGAGGGCGATCTTGCTTTATGTATACTGGCGTGGTGCTCAGGGAATATTCCAGGTGTTCGATCGGGGAGGATATTGTCTCTATGCTCTATCGCTGTGTATTAAATAAAGTCTTGGGTAAGTTGATTGGCTGGGCTCTTTCTCGTCTTTACTTTTTACCAAGCACAGCTCAATAAGTCCCTGTTTTTTTTCAAGCTGACACTGACGCAGGGTCTTGAGAAGCCGTGTTGAAAGACTCACTTAGTCCTTTGCAATTCAATTTCCAACATTTTTTTCAATTCTTTACTTCCTCTCTCCCTGTGGTCATGTCCTGTTGAAGTTGTGATTGATGACGACTTTTAGTCCCAGTCTATGAGTTAAATAACTCCGAAGTAAGCACCATAACCAGTAATATCGTGGGCTTCCCTGTAAGTCCTGAGTAAACAGCCCTGGGACGTACAGGGCTCAGGTTAATCAGTCAGCGCACCTGACGGGGTCATGACCTCAGCTTTACACCTGACGGGGTCATGACCTTAGCCTTACTTGTAGCATCATGCGGGCTCGCTGTTTACCTGGCGCTGGATTTTAGTTTGCTTTGTGGTTACTCTGTGACCGGAGGGTAACCTCCGGCGACAGAGTATTGTTTTTGTCTGATGTGATGAGTGTTCGCAGCTGTATCTCTATGTTCCCTTTGCCGCATTCGTATGTAGTTTGGCAGGTCCTCTGCATGCAACTGCGCGATAATGCATTTTTTTTTCAGAATAAGTTCAGAAATCACGCCTACGTACTTAGGTATTGTGGTCCAGGTCTGCGTTATTCCGAAGGGTAAGGACTTTGCGGTAATTTGATACTGTCAAGCAGATGATGCATGATTTTCTCTGACCTTTTAGTGCACGCCTTGTTGTCACTGTGCGGCTGTTTGCACCTAAAATTATATAGTGCTCTTTGCTGAAAACATACATACCACATATGTGTCAACAATATGTTCTGGGGTGTAGCGCCTAGGACCTATAAGTCATAAAATTAAGCTGTGCTTATCATATAAATATTCTAATATCAGTGAGTTTTGAATGAAATCCATGTGGTCTGAAAATATGTTATGGGTCTGCGGCTCCACTCTCTGTTGAAAATTCTGAAAAATACCAACCTAGTAACTTTCTACAGCTCATCAAAGTTGTTGGGCCAATTAATTAGGCAGAGGGGTAAAAGGTGACTTAACTAACTGAGTTTGCAAATAAACAGCTAGTAGCCCTCGTGCGGCCGTATGATGTATTGCATAAAAGACTCGCACACGCATATTCAGTGGAATAACACAATTTATTTCTACGCTTTAAAGAAGCCTGGTCATGACCTGTGACCACCAAACAAAACACATTTATGAGATGGTCATAGTTCAGTGGTTATAGTTCAAGGGTTATAGTTCAAAGTGGCTTTCATCTAAGTAGGGCGTGGCTTTGTTCTAGCTTTTATCCAGTTGTGAAACATACAATTTTTGTTATAATCTTGCAATGATCACAAGTGAAATAAAATTTCTTGTTCTCTCGCCGTTTCTAGGAAGTCCGTTTTCTAACCTACGACAGCAGTCTGGTTGGTCTTTATACAGTTAACTTAAACCCATTTTTTTTTCTTGTAAAGACATGCTTTGAGTTAAAACATAGTGAGTTTTTATGGTTCTAGCTTTATGCCCAAGCCACCTATTAATTTCATATTGAAAGGAGGAAAGTAGAAAAGGCGCAGTCTAGCCACCGGCCGTGCCTGTTAACGTATGGCCAATGTTGACTCATAGCCATGGGACTGTTTTATCTGACACAGCGTAATTTGAACAACTTATTTTGGCCGCCAAAATTGATCATTAACTCACAAATCAATCGTGGAAAGTCCCACGTTCCTTCAACTTCAAGCTGCTTATAAATATGATGAAATGCTGGCGATTTATACTTTATCTATTTGCACCCGGTTTCCTGTTCAGATTTTGTGGCAATCAGACATTTTTGTTTTTGGTATAATTGTTTTCTAATTGTTTTAGTCCGAAGGTGACCTAGAAAAACAATGACGCAATCTCTGTGTGTCAACTTTGACCCAACATTGCAGAGGGGGGTTCCCATGACGCCACTGGTTTTTCCCACAGTTTCTGAGGGCGGGAACAACTGATCGTCATTTACTCCACCAACTGGTTCAGACTGAGAGTTGCCAATGGTGTGAGCGGACGGCAAAGACATTCGTTAACAGGCAGTACCGACCCAGACAGACTCCAACAAGCGACAGGCTCTCCTAACTTCAAGTTTACTGTCCATATACAGCTGTTCGCAGCAAGAGCAACATAGCTCAGCGCACATTCCTATGCACTCTACCCCAACAAAGGTGTGTTACTCTGAACTTGTATCTGAAAGACTTTTTTGTGGTTTAAAGTAGTAACATGCATTGGCATAATACCGGTCATAAGCCTTATACCGGTCGATTAAAAATAGTGGAACTTAAAGAGATCTACACATGCAACAATAGTTATTTCTGAGGTATGCACACTTCAGACATCTAGGTGTCCAATACATAATTTACAAAGCATCGATAACAATGCATTCGAAGACAACAAGGCCAAAAGTTTTCAGGTCATTTTCGGGGCAGGCGAGCTCGTCGTGGGACAAACACACTGTCACGTTCATCGCCAGATTTGTAGATAATAATCACATGTGCTCACGGCACAAGACGAGCATGATTCAACAGCAATCTTGAATTTCTTTTGGTGACCTACAACTCGTATAAAAGTGTGAGGGACCGTTGCATTATCGCCCGGATCTACGGCTGAATGGGTCAAATTGAACGTACGCCGCCATTTTCCCGCCATTTTTAATGCTACGGCCAGCAGTAAAGTTTTACGTCATAGCGGTTGTGACGCCCATTTTCTCATGACTTTTTGTATTTTGTATTTAATTGTGCCGTGTTTCGTTTGGCCGGTATAGTGCACCCCCTTCCAACCACTCGCCCGTTCTCCGTGCAATTCCGCGGTGTGTTCCAATTACGATATTATGTTTTTATTTTTATTTTTTTTTTTTTATTTTTATTTTTTTTTCTCCACATTTTATTCTTCATTCACAATATTACAATCAATGATACAATGAAGTGTGTAAGTAACCATGGTAACAAACAATAACAAAATAGATTACGTCAAATATACACATATATATAACGAGCTATTATATTTTACAACATGTCCCCTGACTTCAGTACTACACTAGTACTGTCTGAAAAAAGTATGAACGTTGGCACTAAAGAACTTAGCTCCTCTCCCTTTATAAAATGCAACAAGTAAGTGCTCACGAAGGGAGAACAAAAGTATTAAATGGCAAGCATCGAAATACAAAATAAAAAGCGGATACATCTGCATCTCAACAGTACCAGTCATATTGCCAGCTTGTGGGCAAGACAGCAATTACTCAAGACTTTGTTCTTCTTATTTCATACTATATATGTTCAGAAACATGGATATTTCAATTTATGTACGACATTAACTTTAGGTCTGTCAAAAATGTTTGAAATATGTTGGTGTATAACTCTGTATTAGTATCTATATGTCTCAACCACTGTTTAAAAATAGAGAACTTTGCAATCGAGATTATCCTGTTAACAGACCATATATTACTGATTCCAAGAAATATAAGTGGTTTGGTTATTGAGACATGTAATCCTTTTCGATACAACACATTTCCAACATCCTTCCAAAACAACCCCAGCTTTCTACAGTTATAGAACATATGGACATAGGTGTCTTTTTCATTGCATAGTGTGCATACAGGGCTGTATATTTCACCCAGTTTGTTTTTAATTTGCCACTTATTTAGTTTTAATCCACAGGGTAAAATGTTGTGCAGGAGTTTGAAATTAAGTTCTTTTAATTTGTTCTCTTTAATGTTAACAATTAAATTTTTCCAAATTAACTTCTTATCTAAAATTGTAACATCAAGTAGCTCAATCCACTCATCAATACATTTACTTTCTATAACATTCTGTGATTTTATCTGGTTATAAAGACTCCTAGAGGTGAGTTTGTCTAGGGGAACAAATACAGTCTTCAAAATTCCAAGCTGATTTGGTTGGACATCAACATCTGTATGCTGATCCCCATAATGTTATGTTTTTAGCAGGACCAGAGAGACAAAATAATTTACACAGAAGAAATGGCAAAGGTAAGCTGTAACAGCAACATGTAACTGGAGAAAATGATGCGTTGATCATTTGCCAAATTAGCATTGCTTGAGAAATTGCAGTAAACCGACCGGTATTATGTCAATGGATGTTAGAAATTTAGACGTTTACGATACGAGATTCTGTGTCCGGCTTTAAGTGGTGTGAGTCCACAAATTCATTACCAAATGTTTCGTTTAGCTTTTTTGACCATAAGCTACGCGCGTAGTCTTTTGGTACTGCTATCGGTGACTTAGAGGTACGTAATGTTTCTTTTGTGAGGGTCATTACATGTTTTTCTGCATTTAAAAGGTATTTTGAGTTTTTGCACCTGTCACATTTTATGCCGCTGTTGTTTTACTTAGTAATTCTAATGGCATATTCTATTGTCACTGTTTGCAGTGTCAAAGCCTTCGGATGGTAACCTGTTAGCTCGCTAAGTCTAGATGTATTTGACTCAACACTAGTGGGTGTTAATATGAGTAGCTGATCAAAAAAATGTGGCTGTAGCACCCTGTGAACTAAAATTATTTACCGCATGTACAAATGATGGCAAACCGTCCGTACACTAACGTTGGACCGTCCTTGCACTGACGGCAAACCGTCCAGCACTGACGGCGAACCGTCAAGGCACAGACGGCGAACTGTCAAGACAATGACGGCGAACTGTCCAAGCCCTGATGACGGTAAACCGTTCAGGGAATGACGGCGAATCGTCTGACGGCGAACAGGTTTGGCGACAAAATGTGCTGTTCTGGTGTATATACTAGCTGGAATCCACCTTAGCTTATGGCCTGTAGAACTGCGAGGAATAGAAAAGCCTAACCTAAGAGAACCTTCTGGTCACGTACATGTAGGCCTAAAGACGTCACCAGACTGATTTATCTGATCGGCCGGGGGTAATTCAAACAGTTCATGTTGACTGCTAACATGATCATTAACTCAGCAAGTCAACAGTGCCAGTGGAATGTCCCGCGTTCTCTCAATTAAAAGCTGCTTACAAGATAAAGTAAGGTAGAAGATTTTACACTTTATCTACTTGCACCAGCTTTCCGTGCTCAGATTTTGTGACCATCAGAAGTGTTTGGCTCTGTTCAAATTTTCTAAGTGTTTTTTGTCTGAAGTCTGTAGAACAATGAAGCAGAGGGGATTCCCATGACGTCACAGGCTGAAAGGGCACACTGTCGTAATGCTATGAAAATAGCCTGGGTTTTCCAACTTTTTCTGAGGGCGGGGTTTACTGATCGGCATCTCTTCATATCAACTGGCTCTGCCTGAGAGGCTCCAATCGTGTGAGCGGAAAACACATCATATAGCACCTCCGAAGGCACTTCACTCCAACTGAAGTGTGTTGCTTTGAACTTATATCTGAATAAGAACACGAAGACCCCTTGTGCCTTAACTTAACATAGTAGAAATTGGTACGGAGATTCGTTAACGTTAGCCAGTCAGGTTCATTTTGATAAGAAGATATGAGGGCTAACTCCACTAGCAATTCTCCCTATTTGGTCCCTATTTGCCTTTTTTTAGTCTAGTGGAAATAAGACCTTTGCGTTGAAAAGGCACAGCCTAGCGACACCGCCTGGTCACGTAGGACTAACAATGACTCATAGTCACAAAACTGTTATCATGGTTTATGTTGACTGCCGACATTGTTTATTAACTCAAAAGTCAACTGTGAGAAGTCCCACGTCCCCTTAACGTCAATCTGCTTATAAGATAAAGTAATGATGGAAATTATCTATTTTATCTACTTGCACTAGGTTTTCCTGTTCAGATCTTGAGACCATCGTTTTGCTTTTGTCTTGTTGTCAGGTTGTCAGGTTGACTTGAAGGAAGAATTCGTCATTTTCATGACCATTCGCCAAATGTATCTCGGGCACTCCCACGACACTGAACAGCAATGTGTTACCCAGAGGCCGAGCTTTGCGCTCTAATTGGGCGCCGCGAAACCCCCATGCGGTATACGTACAAATAGACATTGTAGAAACCTCCTAGAATCTGACGGAGACTCAACTTTGACGTTGCAGGCCTTGATTCTATAGCTAGTAGAACACACAGTCGTTTCGTGAACCTCAGACGATGGTTTGACATTTTGGCATTACAAGCACACATTTCAAAATACCCTTTTTGGTATTACCTCATTCTTATTCACAAAGAACCGCTTATGATCAATACGATGACTAATTTATGCGATGCAATCTGTACAGTGTTATTGTCCCAGCAGCAGCAGTTCAATGGTTATAGTTCGATAGTTACAGTTCGAAGTGGCTTTCATGGTAGGTCTGGCTTTGTTCTAGTTTCTACCTTATCCATTTTTTCCATCGTTTGACCAAGGAGCTTTTTTCTAACACAAATCATCAACATTTTCAATCTTGTCGTTAGGGCAGCAAAAGCATGCAGCCAGGAAAAAGGGACAAGACAATAGTCCATTTGTTTGAAAATGACATCACGTTTAAAACCGTTAGTCACGACGTTAGGAACATGCATTTTTTAATAATCTTGCAATGATTACAAGTGGAACAACATTTCGTGTTCTCTCGCAGTTTAAGAAGTACATTTTCTAACCTACGACAGCAGTCTGCTTGGTCTTTATACAATGACCTGAAACACATTTTCTTCTTGTAAAGACATGCTTTGAGTAGAAGCATAGTGAGTTTTTATGGTTCTATCTTTATGCCCAAGGCACCTATTAATTTCACCTTTAACGTCGTGTAAGAATAAATGCAGGTTTTGACCCAGGTCTTACAAATTCCTACTTATTACGAATTCCTATAATTACGTAACTGTTTTGTTATTCTTATCTAAATATGGAATTGAACATCATCGTAAAAAAAAAGAATGAAAGAAATCATTGTTAGAAGGAGGAAAGTAGAAAAGGCGCAGTCTAGCCACCGGCCGTGTCTGTTGACGTATGACTAATGTTGACTCATAGCCATGGGACTGTTTTATCTGACACAGCGTAATTTGAACAACTTATTTTGACTGCCAAAATTGATCATTAACTCACAAATCAATCGTGGGAAGTCCCACGTTCCTTCAAATTCAAGCTGCTTATGAATATGATCAAATGCAGGCGATTTATACTTTATCTATTTGCAACAGGCTTTTCTGTTAAGATTTTGTGGCAATCAGACATTTCGGTTTTGGTCTAATTGTTTTCTAATTGTTTTAGTCCGAAGGTGCCCTAGAAAAACAATAACGCAATCTCTGTGTGTCAACTTTGACCCAACATTGCAGAGGGGATTCCCATGACGTCACAGGTTTTCCACACAGTTTCTGAGGGCGGTGCCAACTGATCGTCATTTTTTTCTGTTAACTGGCTCAGACTGAGAGTTGCCAGCGGTGTGAGCGGATTAAAAGGCATTTGTCAGCAGGCAGTGCATACCCCAACAGACTCCAACAAACGTACATCTAAAGCTGATCTCGTCAAGACCAGTGCAGCGAAACATCTCCACAGTCACTTCTCCCTAACTGAGGTGTGTTGCTGTAAACTTGTATCTGAATAAGAACAAGAAGTCTCCTTTGTGGCCTTGGTCAAATACTGAGACTCATTAGCCAGCCAGGTTGATTTTAGCAAAGTACGAGGGGCTAACTCATCCGGCAAATTATCCTCCCTATATAGGCCTATTTAATTGCTTTTTACTTTTTTTTTCAATCAACGAAGGAGTCTTGTGGAAATTAGACATTTTATATTGTTCATTGGTCCCAGATTTCTTGTCGGCTGATTCAGTAATTGTTTAATGTTAGTATTATCCCTTTCAAATGAACATAAAAAATGATAATCCACATTGTGGAGAGCGTTTGATACTCCACGACGCTACGTTCATCATATTTCAGCCATACATAGTATGGTGAAATATATTGTATTCGTAATGTTTCTTCTTCTTTCTTTCTTTCTTTCTCCTGTCAAATCTTCAAATAGAATTAGCTCCGTCGTTCCTGGACCGAATGATCTGAAATTTGGCACAAGGGTAGAGTGGGCCAATACCCTTATTGTTGAATGGCTTCATGTAATTTCATGATGAAAATTTTCTGAATGGAAGGTGCGGTGTTTTTTTTCACTTTCGGAAAAATAGGAGCTGCCGCGATTCTAATAACCAATTCGTTATGCATATAGGGGCTCCTGTGGAAGAGTATATTTTTCCACATGGGCCCGGGGCATATTGGGCAGGCTCCGTTTTGACCTGGAATCAATCCACAATATTAGTTTCCTTTTGGGGATAAGTTACTGTTAAAATGTTCCATTTTTGCGCAGGGGTGACTTGGAACAGTCCAAGTTGCGTGGGAATGGGTATGGCTGAAATATGCTGTATTTGCACCCAAGCAAGTGTCGGCCTTTCTAGTCCTTAAGTTTAAAGTCGTATTTGCGCAAAACTTTTCTCGCTTCAATTGCCAACAGGTGTCACTGTTAATGGCAATAAAATTATTTGGCCGACTGTTTACGTATGGCGAGTGTGTGTGTAAGTCCACAAAATCATTGTCAATTGTTTCGTTTAGATTAGATTTTTGTACGGCTATGGCATGGGTAAGCTACGGCTTGGTTGGCCTTTTTTCCTTATTGCTATTGGTGACTTAGAGGTGCGGAAGTTTTTTTTCGTAAGGGTCTTATATGTTTACTGGCTTTCTTAAAAGTATTTTGAGAGTTTGCACCTGTCACATTTCATCCCGCTGTTGGCATGGCAAGGCGTATTGTATCGTCACTATTTGCAATGTCAAAGTCGGATGGTTGCCTGTTACCTTGCTAAATCTGGGTGTATTTGACTCAATGCTAGTGGGTGTTAATACGAGTGTTTAATCAACAAAATGGGACTGTAGCAGCCTGTGAACTAAGATCATTTACCGCAGATATAAATGCCGGGGAACCGTCCTTGCACCGACGGCGAACCGTTCAGGAAATGGCGGCGAACAGGTTTGTCGACAAAATGTGCTGATGTATCATATATCATAGCTCCACCTCACGGCCTGTAGAACTGCGAGGACGAGAAAATCCCAACCTAACTGCCCCTTCTGGTCACGTACATGTAGGCCTAAAGACGTCACCAGGCTGATTTATCTGATCGGCCGGGGGTAATTCAAACAGTTCATGTTGACTGCTAGAGTCCATTCCAAGACACCATGTGGGTTTTTAGGCGATATTCATAATTAGTCTGAATTATTTTGAATAAAAGAATATCTGAGTCACAATAATTTAATTATTTTCAAAAAATTGACTAAGAAAATACTCATTTATTTGAATTTCTTTGGATATTTTAGAAACATTTTGAAAGTAACTGTACAAAAAAATCTTTATTTAGAATAATTGTGAAACCTCTCTGTGATTATTTCACATTTACAAATATTTACAAAAAATGGTAAACCTGGCCAAATGGTAAACTTAGTTTATTGCCCCCATAAAAGTAAGCCCTATAGTTGCATCTGTATATTTTTAGATTTAACTGCTGGGCACTGGTGGATCCTTTGTGGTGGGCCATTGTTGCATGGCACCCAGCCATACTTTGCAACGATGTGTGAATTGCTATCTTCCCAGCCCACCGAACCATTTACAAAAAATGGTAGAAAATGGTAAATGATGGTAGAATGCTGTTATCATTATTTAGAAACCATTAGAAGTATCCAATTCCACATCATGAATATTTCCAAAGTTTTACAGGAGCAGGGAAATATTTATAAAGTTGAAACAGTGTTAAAAATATTTCTGAAGTATCAAATGTCCTAGACATATAATTACAAAACTTCAAAATCAATTCTAAACAATGGCAACAAACATCCGCATGGTGTCTTGGAATGGACTCTAACATGATCATTAACCCAACAAGTCAACAGTGTCAGTGGAATGTCCCACGTTCTCTCAATTAAAAGCTGCTTACAAGATAAAGTAAGGTAGAAGATTTTACACTTTATCTACCTGCACCAGCTTTCCCTGCACAGATTTTGTGTATCAATCGTGTTTCGTTCTGTTCAATTCTTTCTAAGAGTCTACATGTTCCTTCTGACCCCAAAAGTTTCCAGATTTGGCAAAAACTGCCCTCTTCTCCGCAACTCGACTCTTTTGTCAGCCCTGTAGGTCGATATTATTGATATGATGGTGATAATGATGACAGTGTCTGCACGTGCACCAGCGACGACTAGCGGAACATATAGTCAATGCAGGACAAACTCGCTATTGAGTACTTTACTATAAATGCTTTATCTCTCTCACCAAAATATTGTCAACGAAAAGGCTGAAACCTTTGAGATGGTGTTTGTAAGAAGTAACGTTTTGACAATACATTGATACACAATTAAAAGCCTGGTTTTCCTGACCCAGCAGCAGCATGCAGAGGAGCCGTGTGACGTGCCGAGCTGCTGCAGTCAGTGTCCTCGGTCTCCTGTGGGTCATCACGGCCACCTTCACCTGTCCGGAGACATGTGATTGTGGAAATAACGGGGTGGTCGACTGTACCGGACGGGGGCTTACAGTCGTTCCCGCCAACATACCATTGGGTACAACTGTCCTGAACCTGTACAACAATAACATACAGAATCTGTCTGATGCGGATTTATCCTACCTCACCAGCCTGGAGGAGCTTTCTCTGTACAACAACCACATCCGGGTTCTCCCTGCCGGAGTGTTCTCTCACCTCACCCGCCTGAAGGTGCTGCGGCTAATGAATAATCATATAGCTGTCCTTCAGGATGGAGTTTTCTCTGATCTCACCAGTCTAGGAACTCTGCGGCTAGATTTTAATGAAATCGATGACCTCTCGGATGGAGTATTCTCTAAACTGACCAGTTTGATACTCCTTTATATAGACAACAATGAAATTTCGAGTCTTCCCTCTCTAATCTTCTCACATCTTACCAATCTGCAGTTCCTGCGGCTATCTGATAATCATATATCTGACCTCCCGGATGGAGTGTTCTCACATCTGACCAGTTTGAGCATACTTGAACTGAACAGCAATAGAATCTCGAGTCTTCCCTCGGAAGTGTTCTTACATCTCCCCCGTCATTTTATTAGCCTTGATCTATCTGACAATCTTATATCTGACATCCCGGATGGGCTCTTTACAAATCGCACCCATATGTATGAATTGACTCTATCTGGTAATTATATATCAAACCTCCCGGATGAAATATTCTTAAATCTGCAAACCCATTTGGAAAGGCTTTACCTGGACAACAATAACATCTCGAGTCTGCCCTCTAAAATTTTCTCACATCTCACCAGTCTGGAGAAGCTGTGGTTATCTGATAATCATATACCTGACCTCCCGGATGGGATGTTCTCAGACCTTACCCAGCTGAAAGAGCTACGGCTATCTCAAAATCAAATAACTGACCTCCCGGACGAAGTGTTCTCACATCTGACCAGTTTGGATGAACTTCACCTGGACAACAATAACATTTCGAGTCTGCCATCGGCATTCTCAAATCTGACCAGTCTTCAGGCCCTTTACATAGCTAGAAACCCATGGAGGTGTGACTGTAGTTTATATGATCTATTGACTTCGGCACGTCTGCGCGATTTAATTGACGATATACATGACCCTACCTGCAACTCCCCTTCCCACATGAAAGGCGATGCGTTGAAAGAAATTGCGGCAGAAAACGTTTGTCAGAGCCGCGGGGACTGCACCACGGGAAGTGCTGACGGCACCTGTGCTTGCAACGTCGGCTGGACTGGCCCATTCTGTGACAAAGGTAAGATGTCTGTTTACATTCTGAAGACGGTGTCAAGAACCCCCATCAAACTCGGATAAAAGAAACCACTGTCAGTAAGTAGGGCACAATCCTCCGCGCTGCGATAATTGCGCTTTGAGGTATGTCGTGGGTGTTTGATACCTTCTTTAACTACCAACATACTAAATAGTCAGACTTACCAACTTAGGGGGTCTTGATTTATAGGTAGAAAGAAACAAACACAGAAAAGGCCAAACGCTTACTCTTGTTTACTTCTATAGCAAAAATAACTTCAGAATCTCCTGTCATTACAGCCCTATTTTTTATAATGATGGCTTCCTGCTCTATTGCAGAAGATAACTTAGCCCTCGGACAGAAAGCATCGCAGAGTTCCACATTTGCTAATGGTACGGGAGCGGAAAAGGCTGTGGATGGTTCCAGTAACTGCTCTCAAACAGACCTAGAATATGAGCCATGGTGGAAGCTGGACCTGGCAGGTTACCACTCAGTCAGCCGGGTCAGCATTAGGGTTCCCCTCCTCCAGTTGGGTAAGTTGTTTATGCACAGTTACTGGTACATGCACCTGCATTAATAATCATCTGTTGCTAACTCAAGTCAGAAGACACAGTCTAAAAGTTGCGATACGAGACATATGATTGTTTAGATTGATAAGACAAATCGCCTCCTAGAAGTACAAATAGTATATTGACTATATTCTATGGGCTACTTGTAAAAGAGCGTGAATAGAATGAAGAAAAACAACAAAGCATTTTGTGACCAAGCACGATTTCTTTTCCATCTGCGTAATCATATGTCTCTCACACGTACGCCTCCACCGCTGCGTAACGTCGTCTGGTATCTTTACTGTAGTACTGAAGGTGACGTTAAGCATTCTTCTGACTCACTTTACACGGTACAATTCCTAATTTTCACTTACTACATTTGTTGACGTATTTTTACAGATACTGCTGGAACCACTCTGACAGTGCGGGTTGGCCCGAACGAAGATTTCACGCAGAATGACCAATGCGGACAAAATTACACGACTGAACTTTTGAACACGCTGGCCATCATAGCGTCCTGCGCCCCGCCGATGTACGGCCATTATGTGTCGATACAGGCAATACCACCGGAGGGCATGAACACAACGGACTTGACACTGTGCGAGGTCGAGGTCTATGCTACAGGTAAAGGCTCCGTTTTTACCTTCGACAAGAAGGTTATATTTTCAGTTATGGCAAGATGTTGTGTCTCTATACTTGTATGTCATTCCAGAATTGGCTTGTTCAGCCACGAAAGAAGATGTCGACCATGACCAAAACCCATCGTCTCTTTAGATGGACGGAGGCCAATGATACATGTATGTAGGTCTACAGCTCGAGAAGCTGAGTATGGATTTTCATGATATTTGACGGAAGGAGGCTAATGATGATGATGATGATGGTATTTGAGTAGCGGTTGCGAAATGGAAGGTTCAGTTCAAAAATGGTTGGCGTAGCACTTTCCGTAGGCATTGCGGCGGACTGAGTGTGTGTGTTCGTGTGTTTTCGGACAACATAACTCGAGACGTTGCGAGTGGGTTTGCATAATATTTTGTGGAGAGGTAGGGATTGGGAAAAGAAGGGTCAAGTTCGATAATGGGCCTCCTAGCGGCGAGTTATGGTACTGCAGCGGAGGTTCAAAGTTGGAGTTAAAGAGTTTCTCAGGTGCCAAGTTCAAAGTTTTTGAGTAGTTTCATTCGGTGGTTATAGCAAAGGTGTTATGATACCATATACGCCTCGGGCGGGTAACCCTTAAATCACATTCAAGATGCGTGATTCTAACAAGTGTGATATTACCCATTGTGTATTCCAGGGATCTGCTGTAACAATACAATCAGCATAACGAACGGCCAGATCACCGCTAGTAACGGCTTCTGCTCTGGGAACAGTATCCAGTTCTCCTGTGACACCGGATATGAGCTTGTTGGCAGTTCTTCTACTGTCTGCCGGGACAACTATTGGGAACGAGAGATCCCAACTTGCCAACGTGAGTTGAGGAAATTGTTGTTCCTTTTTTATTCAAATTCTTAGCACTTTTCTGTTTCATATCATAAGAGGAAAAAGTACCAGCCATGGTTGGTACTGTAAGTATCGGTGATAATAATATGGTAACAAATACAATGTTTATTTGCAAAATCATGCCCGAAGACTAATTGCACAAGGACTAAGAGAAGTCATCAGTGTGGTACATAAAACTAGTGTCTAATCAACTATATGATACAATGAATACTATTGTCGGTTTTCACTTCTTCCATGAAATGTCCCACGTTCTGTATGATGATGGGATTTTGTGCTTTTAGTAGAAATATAGTCTTTTTGTGATCTCTTAGGTGGTAAAAGCTTGGTGAAATTGTGGCAACTGTTTGAAATAATCTGTTTCATTCGGTTTCATAGTGAAACTGACAGATGAAATGTGTTTCATTTTCCACTGCATTCATTGAGCAAAAAGTACACAATCTCTTGTGGACAGGGAGCTGTTGTACATGTATGCTGATCCTTCCGTCAGGTTATTTTTCTTTACTCTGAGAAGGAGGGTCACCTGTATTGTAGTAAGGGTTGTTATGCTGTTCGCAGCTGTATCTCAAGATCCATTTTCTGCATATGTGTGTAGTTTGGTTCATCGACTGCCTATGTCTGCGATAGTTATTTTTTTACGACTCAGCTGATCACGGCAAACGTCCAGAAGCCTCCAAGACGTTCTGTTACATTTGCTAATCAATGATTTGAATCAAGGTATTTCTAAGCCTGGGGGAATCGCCTTCAAGTTTCGGGGAGGGGGGTTGGGGCTAGAAACCCTCATCACTGGCATCACTGTCTATATTGCCATTATTTTGCCAGGAAACTAACCGAGAATGTGTTATTACAGCATCTACAGTATCTGCAGCAATCATCGTTGGCATCATTACCGGTATCGTCATGATGATCGCGATCGTGATCGTGGCAGTTGTCTACTTTGTTAGAAAATGCAGGACAGAAGAAGAAAACTACATGGTCGACTTTCCGCCAGATGATGGAGAAAGTGAGTGAGATTTCTTTTTTTCCTTAAGAAGAGTAGGTTTCAAATCAGTATTTCGTTTGATCAACGTTTACTGTGAGGGCAATGAAAGTAAATTTCGACAATTGCTTAGAAAGTATTTTCAGCAATTGCTTATAACTCATTTTGAAAATGGTTCACCAACGGGCTGTGTATTTTGTATGTTTATTTACAATATAACTCATGGCCTTTTTGTTGTTATCTTTGGAATCCAATTATTCGAGTAAGGATTGATGAATTAAGGATTAATAAGGATTGGTTGATAATATGATGGTCAAAATAATGAGATGTTTATTTATGCAAAGTAGGGCTCATTTACATAATTTATGAGGAGAACCTAGAAATCCATTGTAAGTTAGTAGTCGACCTCTATTCAGGGACACTAGCTGTCTTATGGGATTGGCTGGTTTGTAAAGTAGGTCAGTCAAAAGATCAGTGTCATGTAGCTGTTGATTGTAAAAGAACTAAAATAGGAGCGGATGGGTGTCATGATTATGCTAGCTTAAGTTATACGGTATGTACTAGTGTATTATTGCAATAATGCAAAACAGACGCTAATTGTATAATTGGCTAGCAAATGCAATAATGCCATAGTAGTACTAGTAAATGATATTTACTGTACACTTGTAGCATTTGTAAGTTTATCAAAATTGAACATATCAACCATAAGCTATGCTAATCATTTTCACATTTGCATAATTGACGAAATGCTAGAATAAATTTTGATATCTTCAGATAAGAATTTCATACTTTTTACAACTTAACTTGTTCATCAAACGAAAACTAACGGAAACAGATTTGTATATCATATTGAATGACGCGGAGAAGGTAGGTATACAGGAATGACTGAAACCAAACTATGAAAATGATACAAACATAGCAATTATCCAAGCAACTTTATTATATGATATTAAAAAAGTGTCTGATCTTTCAGATAGCATCAGCTATCTTTCGTTAGTGTTCTATATTAATTAAATGGATGCCTAACGGTACCAAACTATAAAAAGCGATGACGTTTTTTTTTACAATATGCTATACTGCTCACGCCTAGCAGCGTTCAAAGAGATGATTAATTCTACTGCTTTGTAATTCAAAAGTAGTGCAATTTTAATGATCTATGTCTGATGCAGGACCCACCGAAGGAAGCCCCAAATACGACGTGTTCATCTCGTACAGCAGTAAGGAGTCGCCTTGGGTAAACGATAGTCTGCTAGCTGATCTTGAAAAAATTGGTTACAGAGTGTGTTTGGATGAGCGTGACTTTGTTGGTGGCAAACCAATACTTACCAATATAGCGGACGCAATATACCAAAGCCGCAAGGTAATATTGGTCATGTCCAAAAACTTTATCAAGAGTGGTTGGTGCAGGCATGAACTGAACGTTGCTTGGACACGTAAACTTGACCTACAAGATAAGTGTGTTGTTGTCGTCAAATATGATAACTGTAAGATACCAAGAGAGTTAGCTAAGCTTACGTATCTGGACTGGACGAAACAAAAAGGCAGGGAAAAATTTGGGAAAAGTTGCACGAATCGCTTGGAAACCAGGTGTATCAGATGAGGCATGTGCTGTAAGTGATAACCAAGAAAGGGAGGAGATGTTGCCAGGGAATGTGGAATAATTGAAAAGTTTTAATGTAGTAGTAGATATCTATCTTGATTGAGAGATGTGATAAGATCATTAAACTTTAGCCAGGTTAGAACATCTGACAGATCTTTGAATTGTCAATGGACCTAACGGGATGTGTGCAAATTACCGTGATGGTCAAGAGCAGGGTGACTAATTAAAAAGACTCAGAATCACTTAAGCAAGAATTCTGAGTGACTGGAGCCGACCTTGGCTAACCTTGGCTTACAGTTTAGTTAAGTCAGTTAATTTGGTAAACAGGCTACCGTGGCTAATTGCTTGGTTAAGCTAGTGCGTTAGCCTGGTTAACGAGTTATCTCATAGCATGTTTAAAGGTAGCAGAGTTCACAAAAAATAGGATAAACAGACTAAATGTCTGGAACCTGTCAGGAAGAGTTCATGCCTGCCTGCGAGCAGGGGTGATCTTACTTGTAGACATTTGTAGAAGCCAAGTGAAATTGATCATTCGACTTCTGTATAGAAAACTTACCGTTTTCGACACGATGCTAGAAGCGGACCAACTTAGAACACTGAACCTTCTGGTAGCATCAGTGAGACAGCATGGGAGGCATTTTTTTTCATAGAATGAGCAGAGAGTCAAGCAAAATTCAGTATAGAGGTAATTCTTGATCTCACAAAGTGGAAAAAAAAAATTCAGGTGGCATTAGAGATTAGTAGCCGTCCAAGCAGTGTAAAACCGCCACTGGATTTTGATACTGACTAATGAGATTGGCTAATCTGCTTGGAGACTGAAATATATAACAAATCCTGTAACAGACGTGACTTGTTGAAGTTGACAAAATACCACATTGTACAGATGCCTTTGATTGTGAGTTCAGTAATTGATGAATTAGATTTTTATTTTATTTTGCGCTTTTATATTGTGACGAAAATTGGTTTAGTTTGCATTTGTCAACACAGTATAAGGTACTTTGTCAGCCAATCTAAATGTAAATAATCTATCAGAAAATGAAATTTTTGCTTGCTGTACATTAAAAAAGACATTACAAGTATAAAGTTAGATTTCAAAATCTAACAAGCAGTTAGCATGCATTACTATTCAAATCACTCATTATTGTTTATTTTTAGAAGTTAAAAGTTACCAAAATATAAAAACAATGTATGATGTGTATTCAAATAAAGTTTCGTGACGCTGATGACTGATTACGTTTTCTATGAGGCAAGATAAGTAGTTATCAAAGGCGATATGATTTCCAAGATTTAGAATAGAAAAAAAAACATACACCTGTAGTGTGTACAGGGTAGCATCGTACAGAAATGTATTACATGTGGGCTTACAAGACTTGTTTATGCTTCACAATGACTCTACTTGATGACAAATATTGCTTATTGTAACCTTAATGTTAAGAAACCATTCTTAAAGAATGTAAAATAGGTTTAGTATTGAGGTATTGACATCATACAGCTAGGCCTTGTTTTAAATAGGAAACGCTAAGTGCTGTGAAGGTAAAATGCAATCGTAAAAAGCGTATTCACGTGTCATTATTGCCTCTGTGTGTGTGTGTGTGTGTGTGTGTGTGTAAGTATCAGTGTATATGTGTGCAGTGTGTGTGTGTGTTAAAGGAACCCAAGCCCTTTGATAGGACTACGGGTCCTTCCTCGTACGATTGGTTCAAAACATTGCAGTTCCATGGTTGCGTCTGGGACAAAACCCATGTTCGTGTGGTCACCTGGGTTAGCACCGAATGGCAGCTGCGTTTCAGCCCTTGGCTGCAAGAAAAGGTCCGTCGACCCACCCAATAAGAATGGTAACAATCAATGATAAACAGCCTATAGTAGTTGGCCCCGCAAATAACAATTATAGCTATAATCAATAATCACCAATCTCTCTTTAGCCGAGAAGCGTAAACGTCGTGTTCTAATTTTAGACCACGACTGGTGCAGGTGAAGGGGGAATAACCCAGTCTGTCCTTCTGTGGTTTCCACGTCATTATCCAAACGCCTGCCGACCGACGCAACAATGTGTTGGTTAAACTTTAACTAGGAAATACAAAACGCTGTAGTGCTTTGATCAAAGCCGTGTGCGTGCCTTATAAGCTGACAACAACACATACGGAGGGCATTTCCAGGTGTGGACAGGTGTGAAACACTGGTACAGCACAGGTGAGTGCGTCTTTCTCTAGTTAAGATGCTTGAGCTGGAGCCTGTCAGAAATACGTGTGAAACACACAGCCATTGTCGATCCTCGTATCTAAATTTGAGTCCGACGCAAGACGTAAGAATGGCACAGTCAATAGGAATAAAAAGTGGCCTTGTGGTGCTGACGTAGAATTCAAAATTTCGTGGTTCGATTCCCTGTCCTAAAATGTTTTGTATACGACAGGATAATTCGATTTGTTGGTTATGGAAAATTTTAGCAAGCCGACATCATGAAAACAAAAGGCTGGGAAGAAAAATTAAAACTGACTTTTCACTCCCTGAAACTGTGTGTCTAGGTTCGGACTTTTTCCTCATACTGTTGATGTTCTAATAAAATATTGGCCTGGCTTTACTGTAGTGCATTGTCGCAAGACGAACGGGTGCAAACATTGTGTTAGTTTACAAATACTACAATTGCCTGTGTATATATGCCCATGGTTGACTTGTACTCAGGGACTATATGTTTAAAGAAAGCATTTGCCATGTACATATTTACGACCCATTTTACATTTCCTTCAGAGCAATGTCGTTGTCACTGGGCCGCAGCAAGCTGCTCCCTCGGGGCAGGTCGACTCAGGGCCCGACTAAAACAGCCTGGACCACCCGGTGCGATCACCTGCTGCCTCGGGGTGACTCGGCTGGACGGAGTCGAAGCAGACGGCATAAGGCTAGACACAAGCCGGGGACAACATTGGCGACAAGGGACATGGGGAATATACCGGTAAGAAATGTAAGCTTTATGCGGTTCTATTTACTTTGCCAGCAAAATACCCCCTATTTCTACGTTGTCTTGTATCACAAATTCTGCCCTGTTTACATTTGTTATTGCATTTCATAATCTACTTCTCGCCGTCATGTTTGAATAATTGAATTTGCTTTGACAACAAGTATGTTTTATTCCCATACATTAAACTATTCTTTCACAGACTTTTGGAAAATTCTTGTTCCTGAAATATATACGTCAATCAAAAATTGCTACGACTCATTGATGATAATTGATAGTGTTCATTTTGCCATACTCATAAATAACATCCATTGGCATAATACCGGTCGGTTTACTGCAATTTCTCAAGCAATGCTAATTTGGCAAATGATCAACGCATCATTTTCTCCAGTTACATGTTGCTGTTACAGCTTACCTTTGCCACTTCTTCTGTGTAAATTATTTTGTCTCTCTGGTCCTGCTAAAAACATAATATCGTAATTGGAACACACCGCGGAATTGCACGGAGAACGGGCGCGTGGTTGGAAGGGGGTGCACTATACCGGTCGAACGAAACACGGCACAATTAACTGCCGCTATGTACCTTTATACATCCTCTGTTGTTCCTTTCTTTCCTGTTAGTAGTTGCACAAAACAAAAATCTGCATGAGCATACAAAAAGTCATGAGAAAATGGGCGTATACTGACAAGAATTTTCATTTAATTTTGATCCGTCACAACCGCTATGACGTAAAACTTTACTGCTGGCCGTAGCATTAAAAATGGCGGGAAAATGGCGGCGTACGTTCAATTTGACCCATTCAGCCGTAGATCCGGGCGATAATGCAACGGTTCCTCACACTTTTACACGAGTTGTAGGTCACCAAAAGAAATTCAAGATTGCTGTTGAATCATGCTCGTCTTGTGCCGTGAGCACATGTGATTATTATCTACAAATCTGGCGATGAACGTGACAGTGTGTTTGTCCCACGACGAGCTCGCCTGCCCCGAAAATGACCTGAAAACTTTTGGCCTTGTTGTCTTCGAATGCATTGTTATCGATGCTTTGTAAATGATGTATTGGACACCTAGATGTCTGAAGTGTGCATACCTCAGAAATAACTATTGTTGCATGTGTAGATCTCTTTAAGTTCCACTATTTTTAATCGACCGGTATAAGGCTTATGACCGGTATTATGCCAATGCATGTTACGTCCTAGGTCACTTTTTGCCCCCCTCCCCCCCAAGGAGTGTACTTTTAAATATCCAATACGATTGTTTGATAGAGACCAATTGTTTTTTTTTATCCTATCTAAACGTCAGTTTCATTATGTCCATCCCTAGCCTGCGCGCCCGCCCTCGTCTACACGGCCTAAAAGTTCCTTCACATGGGCAAACATTTCCGTACGGGAGGACCACCAGGAACCCAAGGTAGGAAGTTTTCAAGTTTTGGCTTTTATATCATACTTGGGCCACGATAAGTTCGATACAGGCGTCCTGGTCTGGGTGATAACTTGGGTTATTACACGGGCTTCTACAGTTATCACACACGTGAAGCCTTCCCGGATGGAATAATTGATATACACACAGGCCGCCGTCAAAAATTTGAATACCGGTCGTTGGAATTGATGCTATAATTGCTATATTCATTGCAGCCATCTTCTCTGTTGTTCAAGGTATAATATCTACACAGTCAGCCAGAATGCTTCCCTTGTCCCCTTGTCCTGCGATTATGCGCATCTGTGTATAGAGTCTGCAAAAGCATTAGCTCATAAAACACCATGCCTTACAATGTAATGTGTCGTGTCTAGCTTTATATACCTGACACTTTTTCGATGTCTTAGACGAAAGAAACACCAAAATCCAACAGTGAAAGTGACGACGAAGACATCCCCACATACCCTACACCGCTTGAGGACCTCCCAGATGATCGGTACGTCATAGGCTTCCCCAGCATGTTTTTTTTCAATGGTGACGCTTTATTAACTTTAATTAGAGATTATAATTATATAAGCATGTAGAACAGTTCCAACACGGGCTAAATGATACATAATCTGTTCCAAGGTGTGTTGCCGTTGAGGAAAAAACAATGGAACTTCAGTACGATGAATCCGACGACAAAACATCAGTGGCGTCAAAGCCAAAGGTAGAAAAGGCAAGTAATAAGTGCTGTCTGTTTCTTCTCTGTTATCAAGTTGTCTTTAGAATTTCTGTTCTTTATCTTGATTTTAAGTCCCCAGCGATGTAGATAAATGACGTTTCCATATCCTGTGTTTTTGTTTTTTTCTGATACTTTGTTTCTATCGCAGGTACCTCTCAGAAGGCAGCCGAGCTGTGACTCCCTCTTCACCAGGAAACACCTGAAGCCCGCCGGCGTCTGGAGGCCGTACGGCCCGCCGCTGTACGGGTACGGCTCCGCCCTGAACCCGCCGCGCAGGAAAGGGCCGGACACGCTGGTCATCCTCGCCGCCATCTTCTACTGCCTGGCCGCCCTGACGGCTGTGGTGCTCGCTGTTCTTTTCAAGACCAACGTCCTATCATGTGAGTATCGTAGCTAACTCTAGCTTTTACCATCATCTGCTACTTTATTACCGTTGAAGCTATGGCAGATGCGGTATTCAAAGAACGGCTCCTGACGAAAGTAGTGCCAGAGAGCTGCTTCTTCGATCTCTTATTTTCTTTAGATGCTATCTTATCACCCCTGCTACAAATGAAACCCCGTGTGTTTTTTTATAGAAAATTACAGGAGGAATGTTATTTTTTTCTGTCTGCTTGGAAGCCGTTTTCCGAAAGATCTCTGAAAAGACCATAAGGCTTCTTTTATTAAAGCAATAGCTACTCTTTTTTCTATTTCTATACCTTCTGCATGTCTTGTAGTATTCCACTCTCAGGCCAAGAACGTTGTTTGTTTTTTCTGATTTTTTTTCGACAGTGTACACGCCTCCAGAGCCCCTACCCGCGTGGGTTGAGCAGTTTTCCCCGGAGATGCAGAGGTGGTACCGGTTGGCGCTGGCCGGAGGGCGGAACGCGTCAGAGATACAGCCTCCCGGCACCGTGCAGCAGCCGGCCCTGCCGCCTTCTGTGGAAGAACGTAAGTCTTTCGACCACTTATTTCTGACAAGGAGAGAGTAGACCCGTCCGGACAACCCGCCCGTGATACTAGTAATAATGATGATGATGAGCCAAAGAAGAGTTAAACATCAGCTGTTCTACGTTAGCTTAAGTCATTTCTGAGTATGAGTGTTCCAGGCAGAGACCAGTATGGCAGAAGAGATACTATTGAATTGAGTGTCCTTTACTTCTTTCCAGTTTGCGGCAGCACGTCCCTCCCCGAGTCCCTCCCAGACCTACGTCACGGCAACTTCAGCTGCGCCAAAATCGCTCACTACAACATCTACGTGCGCATGTGCATCGCTAAATGTCACGTGGGTTATCAGACCGATGACGCAGGCCTGCTGTTCTGCAACCGCGGCCGATGGGCACCGATCCAGCCCGAAGTCGTGTTGACGCTCGTCGGCGTCGGTCGGGCTGCCGACACGATGCCGAACACCGACCCTCGGGCGTTAGAGTACCTTGGCATCCCCGACGAAATTTACGCGGACGTTGCTTTAAACATTTTAGTGAAGCTTGACTACGTCCCTAACCTTTCTATTGTGGATACATATCTAGACATGATCTCGGAGAACAATATCATCGACTTTGACATGATGCGACAGTTGCTGATCTGGGTCGGTCCAAATATCGAGCATATCGTCGCCAACCTGGACTTCCTGGACGTTCTGTCTCGACTAGGTAAGTCAGAAAATTTATTGTTTTGAAATACACATTGTTGGATATATCCTCTGCCTTACGGAGAATATTTCATCTGCTTTACAGAGGATATATCATCGGCCTTAGAGAGGGTATATCCTCTGCCTTAGAGAGGATATATCATCGGCCTTGGGGAGGATATATCCTCAGCCTGAGGGAGGATATATTACATACCTGAGAGGGGATATATCCTCTGCCTTAGAGATGATATATCCTCTGCCTTAGAGAGGATATATCATCGGCCTTAGAGTGGATATATCCTGTACCTTAGAGAGGATATATCATCTGCCTTAGGAGGATATATCCTCTGGCTGAGATAGAATATATCCTTTGCCTTAGAGAGGATTTATCATCGGCTTTAGGATTTATCATCGGCCTAGGAGAGGATTTATCATCTGCCCAAGAGAGCATATAATAGTCTAGTACAAAAAACCTAGTATATTTTGGATGCACCATTAAGCTTCTGTTGCATTAGATGAATTAATGTATACGTAATCTTCTAAAGGTGCCCATAGATAATGTTCTCTAACGGATATCTTGTAGACATTTGTGTAATTTGACAGCTTCTGTCTTCCTGTTTGCAGAGACATTTGGGGCCACCAGACATCCCGTTTGCAGAACCGTGGTTTGTAGTGAAGACTATGAGGTACATATATCTAATCTTTTATCTGGTTTTTACAGACGTACATGTACATTACTTTGTAATTAACAGATATCAATGCCGTCAGGCGATATGCTTCCAGCCTGGTTAAATGAAAAAAAAAAAAAATAAACAGAATCTTTGAAGGAAAAACGACTAACAAGTCTTTCTCCTATTCCAAGAATTTAGCTCATGGTCAAGTGAACAGCAGCACAACCACGTACATGTCAGAAGCCAGAGTGGTTTGTGAGCGAGGCTACTTGCCCCGGTACCCTGTACTGACGTGCACGGCTTCAGGACAATGGGACAAACCCGCACTGTGCGACCCAGGTAGGGCGTTATTTATGTGATTAAATGTTAGAAGCCAGAGTGGTTTGTGAGCGAGGCTACTTGCCCCGGTACCCTGTACTGACGTGCACGGCTTCAGGACAATGGGACAAACCCGCACTGTGCGACCCAGGTAGGGCGTTATTTATGTGATTAAATGTTAGAAGCCAGAGTGGTTTGTGAGCGAGGCTACCTGCCCCGGCACGCACCCTGTACTGTATTTGTAGTTGTTAGGTATACGTTATTTGCCAAACATTGTACCTGTTACAATCGTTGTGCAATAAACTTGACTTGACTAACGTGCATGGCTTCAGGACATTGAGACTATTATCATTAGGCTCGCAACTATGTCTACGGTTACTGATTGACACTGTCCAACGGTCAGCTCTTCTAGAACTCGAAGAAAATTATATATATTCATCACAACGATCACGCCCATTACAATGCAAGTACCGGTCAAGCAAACATCAAGTTTTGTCAGTCGCTATAGATGATCACTTCCAAAGCTTTTCAAGTAGATCATTTGATCTCAATGTCAAGTCAATGTTCCTTATGATGTTTCCAATATATTTTGCATTTAGTAAACTGCAGCCTACCTGAGGACCCCCCGCACGGCTCGTACCTGTGCCAGGGTCACGTGTTCTCGGACCGCTGTGACGTCATCTGTGACATGCGGTACGTACCGGAAACAAACGACACCCTGGGCTGCAGCTGGACCGGAAACTGGATAACCTTTCGCGGAGAAAACACGACGGAGATGGAAAATGCGTTATCAGCAGGTTTGGGAAATAATACACTATTCTGCATCAAAACATATACCTTATGAATGATTTTTTCTTTCTATTTTGCATCGGGCGTTTGATCTTTGTCAAGATAGTCTCATAACATATATGATTATAGACTGGGGTTTGGAACGTTGATTTGACAGTGAAGTGTATATACAGATACAGATACAGACTATGTGAGCATCGTACTTTTCCCTTTTGCAGACAACGTTATCCCACAAACTCTGGTTTGTGTCATCGCTGACTGTGGAAGTATTTCGGTGAGCATCTTATGTATCCTTATCTTCTGGTATCTGGTGAATATCTCATCGCTACATTTTTATCAATTTGAAAGAAGTGTATACTTAATAATCAATATATTGATCTAATGAATTCAATTTGAGTCAGTTATCCATCAATCTGTTGTTACAATCTATAAGTAGAAATCCCTGTAGAAAATGTTTCACTCACCTCCTCTGCTCACAGACGCCTGAACACGGTGACGTCAGCTGTACAGGTACGACGTACGGTGAGACGTGCCATCTCACCTGTCATGACGGGTACGAACGGCTGATTCAGGACAACTTCACCTGCCAGGTTCACGGAGACAAACCCACCTGGAGTGGAGAACCAGAGTGCATCCCAGGTAACAGGATATAATTTCCTTGGGTGGTACATACATCATGCTCATACCTAGCTTTGAATGAAAATAGCCCTGTTTACCCTTTCACTACGTATTATGCAGCATGATCAAATGTAAAGGAGTTACTCCGATATGATGGCACTATGATAAGAATCTAAGTTTGATTGCAAATTATGCGGGTTACGTTTTGAAGATTCTAACTAGGCTGTCATCTATTTCCACCAGTGAGTTGCGGATCCCCTCCCGAGTTCCCACACACCTCCATCCGGTGCACCAGCGGACACACCTACGGGAACACCTGCGGAGTCACCTGTGCGGACGGGTACGAAGGAACGAACCTCCAGAACGTGACTTGTCACATTACCGGCAATTGGAGCCTACAGGCGGAAGGTAGGGTTTGCCGCTGCTTTTCCAGCGACCATTTCTGATCAAGTACATTTCATAACATTAAACCGATGTGCATAGTTAATACAATCTTTTAAAACACATGATTGTAGCAGACCTCTTTTGCTTTGCTAACGACATTTGAAAAATGGCTAACTATAATCCTTTATGATTCTAGCGCTCCAGTCTGTTGTTGGAGGACCAGATCTGCTCTGTCAGAAGAAGGACTGCGGCAATCTTTCTGTACGTATCCTCACGCACAACAAGCAAACAAGTTGAGGCAATATAGCAGCCAAAGGCTATCATTGACTGTAGCTTTGATGCTTTTTGAAGTGTTCAATAATGTCACATAGGACAATGAAATAAATATTTTTATAACACACAGACCCCGGCCCATGGCCGCCTGACGTGCAGCGGCACCAGGTACCAGGACTCCTGCCGCCTGACGTGTGAGCCGGGCTACAAAGTTGCCGACGAGAGCGGCCACCTGCTCCACCGTCTCTTCAACTTCAGGTGCATGGCAAGTGGAGAATGGAACAAGCCGAGGTAAATAAGTATTATTTTCACATATTATAAAGGCGATCTTACTTGATACCTAATGTGTTTCCCTCAAGGTACTTCCTACACAACGATCCCTGATACGACATTAAACACCATTGCCTTTTCGGGCCGAATCCATTCGGGTGGTCAACGAAAACCGGCACTGGTACAGCATTCTTATTACGTTTTTTTTGCTATATTTTATCCTGAAAAGTCAGCCGGATCTTGAGTGTAAATCTAGTCAAATTTAGAACAGATGTCATGCCTCAGTATAGTGGTTTCAGTTGCTTGTAGAACATTTTGACTGAGAATATGAAACCCGTTCTTTAGCTGTGTCCCGTCTGACTACTGCCAGCTCGGGCTGCACGACTGCCACCCTGAGCACGGGGTCTGCAGCCTGACGGGCCACCAGGCCTTCAGCTGCCGCTGCCGGGTCGGGACGGTCGGGGACGGGAGACACTGTGAGCGGACCGCCTGTCCGGATTTTCCGGTTAGTAGCAAACCCCGCCCCACACGTCCCGAAAAAAGCTAATGATTCGAAGTTGTTTCCAACGACTCGAGCAAGGAAATTAGACTGGTACCCTCGACCACAAACGGAAACTTGACTAGCTTTGGAGTGACATCTGCCATTCAAAGGAAAATATGTTTTAGATGAAGAGGAATGACAGGCAGCCATCTTGGATCTATTCACTCCACAATCAAGGAGGCTAAATCTGTTTGTAAGCTATAATGTCACTATGACGTAAACGCGCTATACATATAGAATACAACAAGGTGTATTCCGTATCACCCGAGGTTCCAGTCCGACCGCGGGAAGGATCGCCCGACGACCGAAGGCCGATCCGACCTGCGGGAGGGCTGCGACCGAGGGTGATGCGGAATACACCGTATTGTATTTTATCTATGTCATGTCCACCTGAGAAAACACATATTTCGATGCGAAATGCACCAGTAGTTGAGAAAATGTTGTGTCCTCGAACAAAAGATTGTAACAACAGCAATTCTAACGTCCGAATCCGGTATTCGAATTTTTAACCGTGCCGTATTCGGTCCGTTCGAAAAAGGTCGATTTATTCGAAGGAAGCCTGTGTAATACAAACGTCGAACCTGTGTGATACGATACGGAAGTTATGACACGGTCCGGAACACCCGTATCGAACGTTTTCGCGTCACGGGTATGACATAAATGTTTGTCTCTCACTGCCGCATCTCCACAGGTCGCTGAACCGGAGAACGGGTTCTTCTCGTGTTCTATCCCGACATCCTCCGCAGCCGACACCTGCCAATCAGCTACCAGCACAGAGCCGGAGTACGAAGTCGTCTGCGTGCTCCACTGTAACCATGGTTACGACAGGCTGATCTATGCCGAGTACTCCTGTGGACATGACGGAAACTGGACCATTCCTGTTGACATTAACAGCACTGGGACTACACATTGTCTAGGTACATATGAGACTTGAGACTTTATGGCGTCTTACTTCTCCTTTGTAATCGGGTTTGGGACAGTCAATTGGGGTAGTCCGCCTACTTGACAATTGAGAAAGCCAGCAAATTTAGATATGTGATCATCATATGCAATCAAAAGTTCGGGACTCAATTTTCTTTAGGTCATAGCTGTCGATACTTTCACAACATCGATTTTTCAATGCCTCTTATGTTGATAGAGCCTGGAGCATTTTGCAGTAGAATCATATATATGTATATATCATTTAGTTACAGTATACCCACTTTTTCATGATACAGTGCTTATCAAAGCCCGTTTGTATTTCAGCTGTGAAATGCCCGGACCTGTCCAGTCCCCAGCATGGCAGGATGACGTGTAATGGCGGCTACAACTTCCGCTATCCCGAGGCCTGCAGCTTCGCCTGCGACGTCCAACCGGGCTACGAGCTGACTCCCACAAGCAGCAGTGTGAGGCGCTGTCAGGCTGACGCTACCTGGTCTGGTAACGACGCAGGGTGTATCGGTATGTATCAAGTGTCTTGTGATGACCTCTTAAATAATGTCTAATATTTATCTCTTTATTTTATTGCAAGATTTCTGAGTCGCACCTTCAACTTTAATGTGATGTCCAAGAGGGCCCAGTAGTATATACTATAACAAAAGTGGAAGCATTCAGCTAGTGCACGTGGAGCAAATGTCAATGTCAAAGACATGGAAAAACATTGTCACTAAAAGTTCCAAGGTCAAGATCAATGACGTCTTAGAGTTTAAAGGTACCATTCTCCAAGAAATAAGTTGCGATTCAACACATAACTGCAGAGCACGTCTATATTACTCCAGGTGTACGATGCCCGGTCCTGCGCAGTCCCACCAACGGGAGAATGACCTGTGACAACGGCTCCACCTTCCGGTTTCCTGAGAACTGCAGCTTCACCTGTGACCCAGGCTATGAACTACACGTGAGCGGCAACGGCAGGCGGACCTGCCAAGCTGATGGCACCTGGTCTGGGAGAAACGTCACGTGTATCGGTAAATATCTCTATCGATATGATCATATATGAAAAGTTTTGACAGTACAAGAGTCGCCTGGACCCTTAATGGAGAGGAGTCAGCCGGCCAGCTGAAGATCGTAGGGTGTGTGTGTATGTGTGTGTGTGTGTGTGTGTGTGTGTGTATCTGTGTGTCCTTTCCGCGGACTGACTTTAGATCTCCTAGCCAACTATTCCTCATTTTGTAGAATTGATGATGATGAGATGGTCCACATCAAGTAAAAAGGCCTTATACAGAAGCGTTTTCCAATTTGCAGCTCCGGACAACAGAGGCACCGAGTTCATGGTCGGGTTTCTTCAGAACCTAACACCATGGCAATGGGAACTCATACTTGAGCTGTTCATCACCAGCGCAAGTTCTGATCCCGCCTCAGTCACCATCTCTGCACCCGGAGCCGGCTTCACCAGACGCCTCACGGTCACAGATGCAGCAGTGCAGGTCGTGAGCCTTCCCCCTTCCCTCGCGCTCATCGGTAATGAGAAGGCACAGAAAGGCATCTCAATTACATCAGATAAAGAAATCATTGTGTATGGCGTAAACAAAAGGCCGGCCACAACAGACGGGTTCCTTGGCCTCCCTTTAGACAGCCTTGGAAATGAATACTTTGTAGCTTCTTACATCTCTACTGAACCACACCCAGCTGGACCATCAGAATTTGGCATTTTTGGTACTGAAGATAACACATACATTGTGATCACGTTACGGGGAACTACGCACTACCAAGGGTTGACCTACTCCACCGGAAGTGTCATCAGGTTGGTTCTGAACAAATTTGAAGCTGTTCAGTTCCAAGGTCAAAGATCTGACCTTACAGGCACACGCGTCACCTCAAACAAGCCTGTTACCCTGATGTCTGGCGTTCAATGTGCCAATGTCCCTGTAGGAATCCACTCTTGCGACCACCTAGTAGAGCAAATTCCCCCAGTGGACACTTGGGGGAAAAGGTTTGTTACAGTCCCTCTTGCTGGTCGAACTGGGGGCGATATCTTCCGCATCGTTGCCGCCAGGGACGGTACCACAGTCAGAGTCACGGGGCATACAAGTAGATCTCAATGGCTTCATTCCGGTGAATTCTGGGATTTGGATGATGTTCCGTCCAGCGCCTACCAGGTAATCGCATCTTCCAAACCGATCATGGTTCTGCAGTACAGCAAGGGGTTTGAGTCTGATTATACTACTGGGGACCCTTTCATGATGTACATTCCACCGACTGAACACTTCGCAGCAGACTACACATTCGCCACAGTTGATGCTGCGGGCTCAGTATATGACAGCTACATCAATATCATCATAAAAACCACTGAGAGGTCCGGCCTTCTCTATGACGGACGCGCTCTTCCATCCTCCACATCTTGGGTGCAGATTCCTGGCACTGACCTGTCCGCTGCGCAGCTGCACATCACAAGCACAGGCACTCACAAGATCAAACACAACTCCGCTGTTGTCACCTTCTCTGTCTTCTACTACGGCTACTCCTCCTACGACTCAGTTGGGTTTCCCGGAGGCATGCGTTTTGAACAGATCTCTGTAAATCCCTAGATCATCGAATAACAAGAAGTCGATAATGAGTTGAACACAGAATGCACAACGTAGGCTATCCGCCCCAGGTATTTAGGGTAATGTTATAGCTGACCAGTGACATATAACCACAAAAAGCCCAGGTTACTAAAAAACAGTACAACCAACCTGGAGACGACCAGAAAAAAATCTGTTACGGACAATGACTTTATGTTTACTACCTCTGACTCATGACCTATATCTTTTTTTTAGTAAAAACTTTATTCAGACACAAAAAAGCATGCATACAGATAAAACAGGTACTACCAGTTGTATGTGCTGTAAGTCAAGTGGCAAGTACAATAGTTCCCATTTGTGATGTGTGAATACTAGTACAATATGTTTTGACGTGTGGTTACTGGCTGCGAAAGTATTTGATGAAGGTAATAACCGTATTAATGGTATATTTAATACTAATCATAGTCTTAAATTAATGGAATATTCTTTAATCAGTGACTTATAATTATTCAGTTTGCATTACTGTTATGTTGCAAAGCTGTTTGCTTTGTGTTATCCATTTGATGAAAATGTGCTACATTTGAGTGAAGCAATTAACAGGAGTGTTTTTTTTAAACTTTGGATAAAATGTAAAAACTAAAATTTAATATATTTTCCTCATAAGCAATATTTACAGATAGCTTTGCTGATCTTTGCTGTTTAGTGTGGCTGATTGTACAGATGGGGCATTGTATGTATCGGTTGCTCCATTGTTGTGTTTTGATTGCTGAGCTGAAATAAATTTCCAATCCAAATGGATTCAAATGAATGCTTCTTAATTTGTAAAATACAAAACATGACATGGCATAGAATAGGTTTTGTGCATAAATATAACAGCAAGCCTTGCAGCAAGTTAACAACAAAAAATATTTTTAAAATAATGGGTTACCCTTCATTATTCAAAAGTCTGTATGCCACAATCACAAGAAAAGAAACATTCATTATAATGCTTTGGTTTAATTGCAGTAAAAAATCCTAGTTTTTAGTGCATCCTATAGCATTATCACCATCAGCATATGAATCATCGTCCAAGGCCATGGTGCATTCCAGTTTGATTGCACCTTATGCTGTTGTCATCGATACCATACATAAACCCCTGGATGATGTCATTAATTGACTCCATTATATGCATGTAATGTACTCATGCATTACATACTATAGATAATAAACGTTATACTTTGGCACGCAGTGTAGGGCACGGATCACAGGTCCCAGGAACGCATATTAGCTACACCATGCAATGTCATACAGCGTCAGGGCTCGAAATACTTTTTGCTCGAAATACCCGCACAGATCTAACTTTACCTGCGCAAACCTGCATATGCAGGACGGTATTTCGAGCCCTGAACATGAATGTAGAAGTTGCTCTTCTGATCCATCCTGTTCTTGAAACAGGTTGCCCAGACGGGTACAAATACTACCATCCCAACCAACTGTGCTTCAAGGCCTTCAACCAACAGGGTAACTACGACCATGCAGTTGCGACCTGTTCTTCTGATGGCGGAACTCTCGCCATGCCCTGGGATGCGGGCATCAACGCGTTCCTCATCGATCTGAAGAACGCTGTGGATAAAAACGCCTGGTTCTGGTTTGGACTGACTGACCGCGTCCAAGAGGGTAAATTTGTGTGGGCAGACGGTGTTCCTCTTGGACATTTTGAGCAGTGGGCTCCAGGAGAACCCAACAATGCGTATGGCGGCAATGAGCACTGTGCACATTATTGGCCAGGTAATGAAAATATACAATCTACCATCAGGCCTATGAACAGTTGGAACGATTTGTTGTGTTCTAACGCATCTCTGAATTTCATCTGTCAAGTCCCAAGTTGAAGCATCGTGAGCTGTTATGACGAGTGTTGTTTAATGTCCAGGTCCAAATCGGACCAACAAATGTGCATTTTGATGCAAATGTTAATGATTATAAGCAACAAAGTATTGTCATCTCATACATTCCTATTTGAAATATGGAAATGAACCTCATTCAGTAACATTTATCATTGTAGTTACATAAACAACATTCGTGGATTTTCAAATCTTCTGGCTCATTGAATCACACTCGATCATCAATGGGGCATAACTAAACCTCTTTGCTCACTCCTGAAATTTACAAGATTGTGCTTACTGTAAACAAGCTTTCAATGCGCTTAGGTAAAAAATAAAATTAAAAAATCCTTAGTTATGTCCTTATTAAGACTTATAACATATCAAATTAGAACACATTACATGTACAATCCTTTAAAATATTCTACTACAAGATATTTTCTTACATCTTGTTGAACAAGTTTTTGGTAAATAAGTGTCAGCCTCCGTGTAATGTTGAAATGAAAACTATTCTGTCGTTTTCTTCCAGCTGATACTCCAACTCTCCCTGAAAATCAATGAAACAAACTATATTTTGTTTGTTGTATTAGCAAAAAAAGCAAGTTTGTTGTAAAAACTGTTCTCTGCCATTTTCATCATTAATGATACCTGTAGTGGCAAATAACATTTGTAGAAAGCAGACTCAACATTGTTACATAAAACTTACTTTGAGAAAGTAATAACAAACTATCACTCAATCATGGAATTAAACAACGTGCAGTCCGGTCAGTATTTTGGATCATCTTTCAGAAGGGACCTAAAACGGGGGTCCGATGTTTGAGGGGGGCCTCCAGCACGCAATTTAGTCTCATTACTCAAACATTGGGTACCTACTGGCTGAAAGTTACACACCATGGTGTATTGAATTGGGTACCTTAAAGATAAAGAACCCATAACATCTTTAAGTTGTACATGTCTCTTTAAACATTTCATGCACTTTGTACTTTCCTAGTATGACTATTCCTTATGTGCAAGATATGTGGAAACATAAAATGTTGCCAACCATCAAAGTACAGATAATCTCTTAATCAGACTATAACAGTATGTCTAATCAACACTTACCATGAGTTCCCAGTCCACATCGTTGATAAGCACCAAGATCCCTGGTCTCCTGCAGAAAACAAATCATACATTAATCTTATTACTAACAAGAAGCACATTGCCACCAAACTAGCTAGAGGCTTCAGGCAATTGAGATATACAACACTCGAACAGTCTTCTTCGTTTCACAACCTCTTTTTATTCTTCTGCAAACGTTTTGGTGACTGTCTGTCACCTTCATCAGTGCAAAATGAAATATACTAACGTTACTTGGTGCGATATGAACTATACAGTGCAAATCGAACTAAACCTATTGTGACGTAATTACTTGACATGAAATGTTCTCGAACGTGATACGTTAATCATCCTTGCCACTTTGTGACGTAGTGGCAAGGATGCTGTTCATTTTGCACTGATGAAGGTGACAGACAGTCACCGAAACGTTTGCAGAAGAATAAGAAGAAGGTTGTGAAACGAAGAAGACTGTTCGATTGATCTACCAACCTGATGAAACTATTTACGGAGATATACAACAGTTATTTTTTTTTCATGAAAATGCATTGTGTGAAATTAACCTGCAAGGTGTTAGGGCCATTCAGAAAAAGACTTTGGTTCAGACATGTATCTAAGAGATCCCCCTCCCCAATTTTTCAACACCCTGTCTGTAAATCTTTGGTAAACCGATATGTTCTGGTACCATATGTTCTATTTTACGTGCATGTTTGCTGACATGTCTACAGAACTCCTTACACAGTGTCTCCCTGTACAAACAGTTCTGGCCTCTCCTTCAGCAGGTTCTCCTTAATCCACACCAGAAGGGACTTGATGGTCCCTGGAAAGAAAAAAAAGATGCATTGAAATAATCAGCAAGAAAAAGTCTCAAACTAGACAACTCCTGGATAAGTGAAACAATCATGATGGTAGCAAGGTGGTATTGTGGTTAGGCTTGTTGACTCAGAATATAAAGGTTCTTAGTTTGAATCCTAGCAAGACCACAATGTTGTACCCTTGGGAGATTCACCTCGCACCTACATGTACATGTATATCCTCACTCTAGTTAGGTGAAAATGTGGAATTAGCTTTTCTCTATAGGGATATACAGCCGAAGATTCCATATTTGAGGAGAGCAACATCTTGAGTACTTTAAAGAACCCAACACTGTCAATAGAGACAATGGTTGAGACAAGAACTGCTTGCAAGTCAGGGGCCGTCACCATGACTTATTACCACAATTCCTGTTGTTTCACATGCATACTCAGAAGTGTCAAAGAGCTTATTACATATAACTTATAAGTAAACTAAACTCACAAGGCTGGCTGTTTCCCGGCAGGCTGACGTCATGTTTCTTCACCATGTCAAACAGCAGCTCGGCACCTCCGCTGTCAGGAGAGGAAACAAAACATCATCATCCTACTTTCCTAGACAAGAATTAAGAAGTTTTAACAAACTCAGTACTGTAAAATCAAAAAAGAATTCTGTTTCGAAAAATATCTTTCATCTGTTCAAAACAAATTGTTTAGAAATGACCTAACGAGACTAAGGATTAGTGCACACACCTTACAAATTGAAAAGGGCCGACACTACAACATACCAGCCAATGAGAGACTTTGTCCCACATGCCATAATGACATAGAAAATGAATTTAATTTTGTAATGGATTGTCCGACTTATGAAGAAGACCGTCAAAAGTTATTTCAAAATATTGTATGTAAGTCCGAAATTGTACTGCCACATGTTAGGTCAGAGGTATTCCATTTGATATTATCATGTCCTGTTCATATATATCTGCCTACGTAGGCCAATTCATTCACAACTCATTGCAAAAAGGAGATAATGCTTTATGATACTCACTAGATTGTTTATACTGTTATATTATATTATATTACATTAGTTGTTAGTTATTTGTATTAGTATATAGTTGTTCACATTGCCATACATTGTAACTGTTACAATTGTTGCGCAATAAAGTTCTTCTTCTTCTTCTAAAGTTCTTCTTTTGTATAGTTCTGAGGCATTTGGGCTCGATTCTGTACACTTTTAGATTTTTATAAGCACTAGTACTACTAGTAGTAGTTATTTGCTACTACTGGAAAGAAATGATGACTGAAGAAAGCTGTTTAACATCTATCACATGCAAAATGCTAAGGGGAACATTTCAGATATGCTGGGAAAGTGTGCAATTGTACTGTAAGTCACATGTATCTACATAATTGTAATTGTATGCAAGAAAGACTGCCATAGCAAACTTATAATTCGATATCAAAATTGAAATACTTGTATGTCTTTAAAAAACGAAAACCAAAATCATATGAATATCATTTAAATATTTCGATATTTTGTCTGTGTTGCATACATAAGCAGCACGCCAGAAACATTACCTAGCTAGTTACTAAGTTACTGTCAGCTCCAAAACATGTTGTGATGGGGGAGGGGGGCAGATATCCAACTCGCGAAACGACAGGGTTCGTCTGCAAATGAACGTTTCTAAGGTTGAAAAATGACGCCTAGTTACCTACATGTACCTCTGATGCCTCTGATAAGAAATTACAACCAGCCCAAACTACAGAAGTCTGCCAAAACGGTGAAATCTTACCTGAATTCTAAACAAATGTTCACAGAGTTCGCCATGCTGACTGTGACCTTTGACTTGGATAGCATCGCAACGAGTCACCCATCAAAGTAAAAGCAAGAAAATGTAAAAATGATTTAAAAACCGATTTTATGGTTGAAAAAGAAGTTTTATTCAATAATACTGATGTTTTAAGTAATTGTTACATCACTTTCTGGCAATCGTGATTATTTTGAACACGTTTGGTTGCACTGATGACCTGATTTAACCCCAAGATGGCGCCCAGATCGAAAAAGTGAAACTCGTTTCGTGTTTTCCCTCAATTTATCCACCGAACTCGCCGCTATTCAACACTACTAAGAAGTCTTACCCAAGCGAAGGATCTGATAGACTTCCAAGATGAGCAACATCTACATCCAGGAGCCCCCATCGAAAGGGAAAGTGCTTCTGAAGACGACTGTAGGAGACATAGATCTTGAGCTGTGGTCTAAGGAGGCTCCTCTGGCCTGTAGGAACTTCGTACAGCTGTGTCTGGAGGGTTACTACAATGGGACCGTCTTCCACAGGTGAGTAGTTATCTGTGTCAATGACAGGATGTCTTAGAGTTATTGTCAAAATGAAAAGGGCTTTGAGAAAATGTCCTTTTCTACATCTGTGAGTTGATGTCTCAGCGAATGCTAGTCCACTGTTTTTTTTTAGTCAAGTAGGGCTGCTGTATTTTAAGATACAAGTAGTAGGCTGTTACAAAACTTAATGTGGTTGCAAATACACATACGTGTACGCAGAATAATGCATATATACCAGTGGTCCCAAAACCCTTCTGTAAACTTTGATCCCCTCACTCTGGGATGTGTGTAACGTTAAGTTAGTGAGGTTCTGTAATGTGCTCGAGGTGTGGCTTTCCTCAAACTCTACCCTAACCAAAGCTATGTACTCATTTTAATGCTTTAACCCGAGTAAAAGGATGGAATACATGTTATGTGTAGTTAATAAAGTGCATTTTCCAAGGCAAGAGCACACCATTGGGGCCTGGGGTTACAGAACCAGAATGTGAGTCAACAACCCTATCCATGAAATTAAGACCACCTTGCTGCGGCCTACTGTAGGTATGATGGAATAAATCTTAAATTCTATATAACTGTTCATATAGTAAGCTTCTTTTAGCACAACCAGGCGGTATTTACGTCCAACGTTTCAATGTCTAAATAAAATAAAGTCTCAAATTAAGCCTCAAGTCTGAAGTCTATCAGACACCATCATCAGGGTAGAATGACTGGAAGCTACATCAAAACGTTGGACGTAAATTACCCCCTGGTTGTGCTTAAAGAACCTTACTATATGAATAATTGCCAACCTGATGAAGTTATTTACGGATGCTCTATATAACTGTTGATCTCCTATTTCAGAGTGGTGCGAGGCCTGTGTGTGCAGGGGGGAGACCCCACCGGGACGGGGGAGGGGGGCGAGTCTGTCTACGGCAAACCCTTCAAGGACGAGTTCCACCAGAGGTCAGTGATTTGTGGATGTGATCATTTGTCAACAGACAAATGACATTGCAACAGTCTTGAAACGTAACCTCAATGAATCCCACTTCAGTACTAGTAGTTGAGTTGTGAAATATGAATGATAAAGTTAAGTGTTATGTATTTTATTGTTTTCATCATACTACAACATGCTTTTGACAAAACAACTTTGGTTTTGTCGTAAATTTGTATACAATACAAAAACAAGGGTGCGAGTGGGTGTGGTAGACAGGAAAGTAGCTTTAGCCTTTGATCATTATGGTCAAATATGCTGTCTAACTACAGTGAGCCTGCTGGACAGAGCTGCATGGGAAGCATGGTGTAAAGACTTAGTAACCCTGGAAACTACTATTCATTAGAAATATTTCATGCTTGCTTCTTCCCCCAGATTACGTTTCGTCAGACGAGGCCTCGTTGCCATGGCAAACTCCGGACCAAACGATAACGGCAGCCAGTTCTTCTTCACACTGGACAGAGCGGACCATCTTCATGGGAAACACACCATCTTTGCTAAGGTGAGAATGAGTGAAGGAATGAATAAATGGATAGATGGATGGATGGATGAACAAAGTAACAAATGGATGATGGATGAATGAATAAACGAACAGTTGACAAATGCAATTCACACTGTGAATAACATTAAGGTAGCTATTGCAACACATAAAAGTTTTTGCTACATTATGTAGACTAGCTCTTTTCAACAACCATAATTCAAAACAATAGCCACTTACTACATAAATAACTGATAACTGACAGATTTTCTATAGTCTGTGGTTCATGTCCCCTACCATTGTTGATCTGCTACGAGTCATTGATGATAATGTTATGACATTGATTGTTTAATAATGCAAGGCTTTGAAATGATTTTAGAGTAAGGAAATTAAACTGATACAAAATGAATGGGGTCATAAGCTTTGAGAAGCTTTTGAGTGGCATCCACCATTACTTGTCAAACTGCTGTGGAGAGCAAGGCAACAAAATCATATCAATAACCAGACTACTTGAAACAATCTCTCATTGAGAAAGATGATAAAACATAGTTGTTGTGACATTCCCCCTTCTCCCTGCGCAGGTTACAGGGAAGACTGTGTACAACATGCTGAAGCTAGCGGAGGTGGAGGTGGACGGAGAGGACCGGCCGCTGCACCCGCACAAGATCAAGGCCACTGAGGTGGGTTTCTTTTATGTATTGAAATGTGTCAAGACTTGGCAAGTGTGCAATTTAACAAGTTAGCATAAAGTTTTCTGACATCTGTGTTGGTAATGTACTTCCTGACATCAAGCAGCCCATCTACATCAGGGTGCAAGAGTTAAATGTTCAATTGAATTTGCTAGTTTACAGCAAAGGGTTGTAAATAAGTATTACAAAATCAAATGTTGAAGCAGACTTGTTTATTGTTCTTTCTACAATGCAACAAACATGGAATGAAAGCTTATATGCAGCCAAGTCCTATGATTTGTATAAATACAATACCACCAATCCACCATACCTTGTTACATGTTCAGGTCCTCTTCAATCCGTTTGATGACATCGTTCCTCGAGAGATAATCCGAGAAGATAAGAAGGAAAAGAAGGAAGAAGCAAAGAGCACGGCGCGAGCCACCAAGAATTTCAAACTCCTGTCGTTTGGGGATGAGGCTGAGGAGGATGAGGAGGAGGTAGGGATGTGATGTGCTGTTTTGGCAATGCCTCAGGGGCAGAGGCTATCAGTATTTTTTGTACATGTACTTAGAAAATTGTTTGCCACTGTAAAATTCCAGACCTACCAATGTTCAGCATTTACCCCCTTGTATATTAAATGAGATACCTGGCCTACATAATTATACATGTGTTCTAAATGATGCTTCCCCGCACCCCACACCCCCGCCCCAACATGAACCTACATAACTGTGTAGTAAATGCTACGACACTACCTCACATTAACCTCCAATTGTGTAGTAAATGCTGCTGCCTGCCTAAGTGCTTAGGCCAATGACTGGCCCCTTGCTCCTCTTTGTCATGTTCTTCCATGTCCCCAGTCTTATGCTCTAGCTTTTTTTATTATCTTATGGCTTAACACTTGTATAAATAAATGCAGTGCTCCCTTCCCCACATGAACCTACATGTACATGGCTAATATATGCTGTGCCCGTCCCCTCGCAAACATCATGTACAATAATCGCTGTGCCCCCCTCCCCCCTTGCAAACATCATGTACAATAATTGCTGTGCCCCCCTCCCCCCTCGCAAACATCATGTATAATAATTGCGGCGCCCCCCTCCCCCAGGTGAATGCAGTGACAGAGGAACTCCGTCCCAAGGGTAAGAGCAGCCACGACCTTCTGAAGGACGACCCACGACTCAGCTCTGTCCCCGCCGTCCCAACTTCACCCTCTGATGCAGGTGGGACCTCTTTACTTTACAGGTGTTCGATGGGTCTTGGCAGGTCCCATACTTACATTACCTAGTACCTAGTCCCGTAATGTGACCTGGTGGTTGGATGGGGACAAGGTAGCCATGTTTATGTTTACTGCCGGACTCGTATTTGTGCTGCTGCAATCTGCCTTTCTAGGAGGGTAATTAATATGCAGTCCTTGATATTGCCAAGATAGGTTTTCCAGGTACATTTCTTACAGCATTTAGAGAAATCCAGCGTTATGTCTACAGCCATTCTCATTGCATCTTTCCATCTCCTGTTACTGTTTGAAGATCTCCTTTAGTTTCTTCTTCTTCTTCTTCTTCTTCTTCTTCTTCTTCTTCTTCTTGTAAGTGCCAAACCTCATTTTGTTGAGGAGTTGTGACTGGCTTGCTGGTGGGCAGGGGCACTGCTCCCTGACTGCCACTCTGTTATGTAATGGCGAGATCTCTGTCCATTGTCTTCTGCCAGCTCATGTGCATTGCCTGTCTTTTTCTTCCATCTGTACAGATAATCAGAAGAGAAAGAAGCAAGACTCAGACGACAGTTCTGAGTCTGACCAAGATTCAGATTCTCCCGGCGAAGACAAGGAAGCCATGAAAGAGAAGATCCGAAAAAAGCTGAAGACTGGCGCCAATGTCGAGACTCCTGCGAGTGAGGAGAAAGTAGAGACTGATCAAGACACGAAGAGCAGGATCGAAGCCCTGCGGGAAGAAACCAGAGCTCTGAAGAGAGAACTTCAGAGAAGACAGAAGGCAAAGCAAGAAGAAGAGGAAGAGAAGGAAAGAATGAAGGAAGAAGAGAAGGAGGAAAAAGAGGAAGATGCCCTGGCAGATTTCCATTCCGAGCGACAGAAATACCTGGAGAAGAAACAGAAAGAGAAGAAGAAAGGAGGATCAAGAGAAGAGCAGACTCTGGCTCTGCTGTCAAAGTTTCAGAACAAGCTTTTCTCTGTGAGGAAGGAGTCGACAGGAGAAGATGAGGAGGAGGAGGAGGCAGAGGAGGAGGAGACAGAGGAGGATGATCAGCCTCTGGGAGACAGTTGGATGGCTCACAGACTGCACTTCGAGGCAGCACAGGTGAGTTTCACATAATAACAGATACTCACAAGCAACTGGATATGATTTTGGAAAGAGACATTTCAGGTAGCATCCACAACCTGACAAGGGGTGGTGGATCCAACGCACTGTCACTGATGAGGGGTAGTGGATGCTAGCAGAAACATCTGTCCGTTTACAAAATCATATCATATCCAGATTAATTGAAATTGCTATTTGTCTTAAAAATACCTGGATGTCTGATCTATTGACTTATTTTGTGTACTAGTTGTTCATCTTTCAATACATATACCTTGAATTTGATGTCTTTAATCCTGTTTTGGTAGATAGCATTTATAATTTTAGAAGTTTTGGATGCATTAGTATGGTATAGGAGTAGGTAAAAAAGAAGGATACTAGTAATAAGTTTCATTGTGGACCTGCTAGTCGCTTCCCAAGGTACTGCAGCAGAAGTTCTAGTTTTCATATCCTGTGTTCTGGATAATCAATCAAAGTCCTGTTACTCCTGTATCAAATGACATGTGATGGTATCGAATTCCAGGTCCAGGCGAAGGACGCTAATGTGGTGACAGCTGACAGCTACGACATCTATGACCCTCGGAACCCGATGAACAAGCGGCGTATGGAGGCCAGCAAACAGGCCATGAAGGAGAGGGGCAGGAAGACAAGTAGTCTATAGGTAACATCTGTGTGATGGTCGGTTCCAGTTCAACTTTCAGAACAGTTCAGTTCAGTTCTGTTCAAATGACATCCATTTCTGCTAACACCAAGTCCTGTATGATATATATATATAGCATTTCCTTGTGAGTTTTTGTCATACTATACTGGGGCAGTATACCTATTTGATGTGAGCGAAATCCAGTCCTTGATGAAAGATAGGGAGGAGTGGAGACAACTTTCAAGCTTGGCTCGAGCGGAAGCTTGACCAAAGTAAAGTAAGTAAGTATACTGGGGTAGCAACATGCAGGTGAAACCTTCTGACTGATCAAACTATGTGTACCAAAGTACAGACATCCCTCAGATAATGTTTTCATGTTGTTGATGATCTTCCAGTTAATATGCAGTTTTTATGGAACTAAAAATCATGAAATTGAATTTATATGACCCAAAGTTTGTTTGCAATTATTCGTATTGGTGGCCGTAAACTTGCCCAAACAGAACTTTTAAAAGTTAAAAGACTCCGCACTCCCCACGTATCCATGTATGTACTAGTGATGATTACAGGTCAGAGGATTAGATTTAGAGTTGGTAGAATTTCTGTAATACTAAATTGAAAATTAAGATGAATAAATGATATGACTAATTCTTGTCATAGAATCCTGTTGCTGAAACTGTCATTGACTTCATTTGTGCTTGTCAAAAATTATTATCCTGAATGGTCCATTGCTAAATGCAAAAGTGTTAATGATATTACATTAATTATGATTCTTTATCAATATATGAAGCGTGAAATCTTGAGATGAGAGGTTTCAAGCTTTTCTTTTACTTCAAATACGATTCCCAAAATACACAATGCAAACTTAGTACTGCCATGCATTTGCTGAATAATTTGTGAGAAAGGTTTACAAAACAGTAGATTAAAGGATGGAATGGAGTTTGTCATCTTTGATTGCCTTCAAGTTATTATGTTCATGAAAATGGAGGTATTTGCATGTTTGTGTCTGTGTGATTCTGGATGTTTGTCAGCTTTAAAAAAAAATCAACCTCTGGGTTGATTGTGATGCTACTTGGTATGTTTGGTCCCCCTTAAGCTTGTTGGACAGCCATTTCAGGTCAACCTCAATTTCGTCCACCCCCCACCTCCCTTCTTTGCAACCTTTTGTACTTAAGCAGAAGTTCTGGATTTCGTTCTTTCGTTCTGGATGTGTTCTGGTCTTGTTCATAATGTAGATTGTCTTATATTTGAGCCTACGGACTCTTCCTACCATTCCCCACACATGTCTTGCCTAATATTGTTCTCGCTGGTGCTTCTATGTTCCCACACCTTATTCAGAACTCAGTAAAGACAACTCCAAATATGCTTGGTATACACATATTTTATTTTCTGCAGACAAAAGACATGGAAAGTCTTAAACCTACGAAAAGAAAGTACGAAACAAGGTAGAAAGGTAGTAAAAGTTGGAAGTCCTAATTTCTACACGACGACGCTAAGGTAAGGTCCTAATGATGGATCTCACACATGGGCATGTGCATGTGCAGCCACTCGGGGTGCCAGTAGACGCCCTCCCACCTGTACTCGCACACCTGGAGAACGGGAGGAGAAGGAACAAGGTTAAGAACAAGAGATTTAAGGAGCTGATCATGTAGGAAGAATAAATAATATATTTCTGTTCAATGTACGAATGCATTACTCTCCAAGCAGAGGTCGAGTCGCGGAGATATACTAGTAGTCGAAAAAAATACAGAGCCTGGAGATACGAATGCATTATGTTTTACAGCATCTTAAAGTTGCAGAATTAGGCCTAGGGCTAACAAATTTTACATTGCAAAATTTGACATTTTGAGAACTTGAAGTATTTTTCTTCACCATTTTTCTCAAAGAAACACTTATCACAAGAAATACATTTAGCAGATGTATATTAAGAAACACTAGGAGATAGGGAGCAATTCTACTTGTATTTTTTTTTTCCTTATGATGGCAACTTCTACGTCTTTCTATTGATGTTGGGAGTTTTTTTTGTTTTCTTCCCCTCCTTGAGAAAGGCAGAGAAGATTTCAAAGAAAAAAATCTGATATCTTGGATACTCCTTTGAACTTAATTTATTCATAAGAAGCTTGAATCGGCCTGCAGGCCGCTTTTCATTGAGGTCATGAGGGATGTAAGGGTCAGATATCTTGGATATCTGGCTTTGTTCTACTCACATCAGTGAATGGCTTCTTGATGATGGTACAATCAATAACCTATCGATCTATTGCTGATAAATCGACATTGAAGACATCAGATACTGTCAAAGCTGAAGGTTTCCCTACTTTGCTGCTAGAGCTCTAGTTCTTTCTCTTTCTCTGGAAAGACGTGCAAGATGTCAGAGAGATCTACTCACATCAGTGAATGGCTTCTTGATGATGGTCTTCTGCTTGAGGATGGAGGTGAGAGCGGAGGTGTGCTTGGGCACGACGCCGAACACGTCCAGGTAGGACTTGTGCAGCTTGGTGCAGGTGCCGAAGGGAGTCACGGTGATCTGGGACTCGGGAACCTGGATGTCCTCGAACCAGTTGTGGACAGCTCGTGCGCATCCAGAACTGCTCGTTACTGTGAAAGGACCAATAAACAATCAATAACCTGTCAATAACATATTGATCAATCACTGATTAATAAATGGACATTGAGGTATCAAAGATTATGAAAGCTGATGGTTTATTGTCTCGCTTTTAGTTAGTTTCATGCCTGTCCCAGTCTCTTTAACTTTTCCTCCCTGGACAGTAGATGGCCATGATTCGTGGCCGTACCACTAGACATGTATTAGCAATTGGTCTAGATAAAAACTGTTTGCAAGTCAGATATTGACCATCTGTATGCACATTGCAAACCGTGGACCGTGTTATTACTAAGAAACCTGTGCTCACCTTTCTCCTTATTTGAATTGCAATAAACCAATATGATACAACAGACAGTGGAATGCTGCTGTTGTGCACCATGTACATTTTGGAATGCTGCTGTCGTGCACCATACACATTAAAGACAGATCTAAAATGCAGTATAATATAAGACTACAAAAAATGCAAATCCAATTACCCCAGAGGTGGTGGCTCCACATGTCCCTCTCCCACTGCTCAGGCTCGTAGCTGTGCTCGGGAAGCTTCCAGTACTCGTCCACGGACCAGGTGGGCACGTAGATGGTCTCGTCGCAGGGCACGTACTCGCAGGCGGTGGGCATCATCACGGACTTGATGTAGCCCAGACCGGTCTCGCAGGTGAACTCAACGTACTTGCGCACGAAGGTGGTGGGGCGGCTGCAGGGGACAAAACATTCAGCGTTAAACTAGAGAGGTAACATTTGCAAGCAAACAATGTTTACCTTCATATCGTATCTTGCTGATTAAACTATGCCTCCCTTCCGTTAAGGTACATTACAAAATGTATTACAGTTGGCATGCATCACAAAATGAAGGCTACAGAATCTACATCGTCCCTGGATGACGTCAGTGTCATCGCATTTTAAAAAGAGCAGCGGGGGTATGGCCATATGAGTAGATGGAAGTGATATTTTCCTTCACATGTGAATGTTGCGATTTAGGTGAGAAGTATTGTCGACAAGATAAAGGATCTTCTTGCCCACGTATACTTGTTGGCGACTGTACGTGCGGTTGTTAAGGCTTGAGCTCAGAAGGCTTAGGACAAGGGTTAAGGCTAGCTATAGGTAAGTAGGGGTGTACCATACCTGCACATACGCATGTTGTAGGGGATCTTCTTGCCGACGCGGTTGATGAAGACGGTGCGGTTGATGGACTCGCCGTAGCAGGTCAGGTCCTGAACGATGGCGTTGCAGGTGTAGTCGCGCTGGAACACCACGTTGGTGAAGGTCTGGCCGTGGGCGGTGTACTTGTTGATGTACGGGTGGTACTCGACTGTGGAAAAGGACGAGAACATTATTTTATATAATAGGGTTCGTGAAGACCAAAAGTGTTTCTATCCTGTCTACGCCTATTGTCGACGTCTATTGTAAGCTTATCTGAGATGAATGGCCTGGGGTGGTACTCGACTGTGGAAAGGACAGCAGGATTTTAAGAACAGAAACAAGTTTGTCATTATAGAAATATTGCGTTTTGATTCGGTGTTGGCTTGGGGGTTGTGTGCTTGTGACAGGAGTCACAAGCACAAAAGTCGGTGAGGTTCTATATGAAGTTTTGACCCTTTGTAATTTCATAGGCCTGGTTAACCTCTAACCCAGATATAAGGTTAGATTTACCCTAATCTTGAAAAGTTGTAGGACTTACAGTTAGATGGCATTCAGGGCATGAGCATGCATGGGCCCATTGTGATCTGA
>NC_049986.1:24334951-24363320 GCF_000003815.2 Branchiostoma floridae | reverse complement strand
TTAACTTTGATCTGGATTAGGCTAGATTAGTCTAAGCTTGAGGTTTGCAGGACTTACAGGTAGATGGCAGGATGAGAGCCTCCAGGGAGTGCATGAGCATGGGGCCCAGGGTGATCTCGTAGGTCTGGATTATCTTTAATCCGGATTAAGCTAAGCTGTGCTAGATAGAAGATTGCTGGACTTACAGGTACATGGCAGGATGAGAGCCTCCATGGAGTGCATGAGCATGGGGCCCAGGGTGATCTCGTAGGTCTGGTTGAACCTCAATCCGGATTAAGCTATGCTGAGCTATACTAGTCTAAGCTTGAGGATTGCAGGACTTACAGGTAGATGGCAGGATGAGTGCCTCCAGGGAGTGCATGAGCATGGGGCCCAGGGTGATCTCGTAGGTCTGGATTATCTTTAATCCGGATTAAGCTAAGCTGTGCTAGGTAGAAGATTGCTGGACTTACAGGTAGATGGCAGGATGAGAGCCTCCAGAGAGTGCGTGAGCATGGGGCCCAGGGTGATCTCGTAGGTCTGGATTATCTTTAATCCGGATTAAGCTAAGCTGTGCTAGATAGAAGATTGCTGGACTTACAGGTAGATGGCAGGATGAGAGCCTCCAGAGAGTGCATGAGCATGGGGCCCAGGGTGATCTCGTAGGTCTGGTTGAACTTTAATCTGGATTAGGCTAGCTGAGCTAGATTAGTCTAAGCTTGAGAATTGCAGGACTTACAGGTAGATGGCAGGATGAGCGCCTCCATGGAGTGCACGAGCATGGAGCCCAGGGTGATCTCGTAGGTCTGGTTGACCAGGCTGATGGGGCTGAGCTGGATGCACTTGTGGTGGAAGCAGGAGTGCTCGCCGAACATGTGGAAGCCCCACTCGTTCTGGCTGCTGGTGCTGAAGATCTTCTGGGCCTCCAGCAGAGCCTTGGTCACCTTCCAGCGCCAGATGCCTGCACAAAGGAAGAAACGTGGTTAGAATCTTAGAAATGGCTAAGACTCCAGGTGTTCGAAACTAACAAAGCTTCAAATACAGGTGTTCGAAACTAACAAAGCTTCAAATACAGCCTTGGGCAGGTAGTTAAACAAGAACCTAGTAAGAGACATCATCTTTGCAATGCTGTAGGTGCAACGCAAGCTCTTGAGTATTTTTTTCGTCAGTAGGTCACGATGTATATTGTTAACTCTGCCAAGTAAAAAAGTCCATATTGAGCTTTTAGAGTGCCATCAGCTTTCTAGATGACAATACGGTGAGCCCATTTACAATGTTTTGCTTCTCCCCAAATACTGTTTTCCTTAGCGAGGTCTTGAAATCATAACAGATCCCTTAAGGAATGTGATGAAGGGCTACTTGCCGTCCTTGAGGTGAGAGGTCATCATGACGGGCATGGGCACGGATCCGAAGTTGCACTTGAGGATGGACTCGTGGTTCACGTACTGGATGGTCTTGCCTGGAAAATACCATAAGCGGGATGGAGGTGTTATAGAGGGGACGATTGTGTGTCCAAAGTGGCCAATGTTAGATGTTTTATTTAACTTGAAATGTTATTGTGGCCCAACTCTGGATCATAGTTGTCGCATCGGTATTAACGGCGGACGAGCATGATGTCCTTCTGGATCGATCTTATCTATCAAATCTAAACTGTAACGATCTTGTCACTAAATCCATAGACTGAGACTATTATACATATGCGTGGACAGTGTTACATATATTGTAATGTTGATATTAAATCATTTCGTTAAGACGTTCTATGTTGTCTTCAGTGTTCTCTGGTGTCTTACCGCTGGGGCAGACGAGCATGAGGTCCCTCTTGCGGATCTCGACGTCGTTGATCAGATCCTCGATGAGGTGAGACTCCAGGAAGGTGATGTCCCCACGCAGGTCCTTCAGGCAGTGCATGCTGCCCTTGTAGTGGTAGAAGGGCTCGGACACGGTCTCGGTGCAGCGGTGGTCCTTGTAGCCGGAGCAGGACTCGCACAGGTTCTCACGGTGCTCCTGAGGGGGGAACAGAGAGCTTAAGATCCGATACTATCTTCCTTCAGAAAATGTTCATAGATCGAAGCTAGCAAGGAAGACGTAAAATAAACAGTGGGCCAAAGATTAGGACTATGATGTTTCACGAAGGCTAAGTGAGAAAAGATACGGAAAAGCAATATGTAGACTTTCCGCTTGTTGACAATGTTAATTAGTTCTAGGGATGAACATTGTGATATTGTAATAGCACTAGCTGTTACTTTCGATCCCAATGGTCTTTTGATGTGGAACCTACTGATGAGTGCTAGACGCCTTAACGCTGCAATGTAGTTTTACCATAGAGAAACAGGGAAAAAACTTACAAACATCCTCTGCAGGAAGGTCTCGTAGTAGGGCTGCTTCCAGATGGGGTTGGTGTAGCGGTTGACGAAGTTCTTGAAGATGGGAGTCTCCATCATGGTCAGGTACTGGGTCATGACGGGCAGGATGTTGATCAGGGGGCTCTTCCAGGGCTCGACGGTCAGCTGCTCCTCCAGCTAAGGTAAACAAACAAACAAACAAACAAGCAAATATGTAAGTGAAGTGTAAAATTGCCTCTAGTTTACTGACCCATTTAGTCGTGTAGAGGTCATCTGCTCCTTCAGCTCGGGTAAACAAACAAACAAACAAACAAACAAGTGTAAAACTGTTTGTAGTTTACTGACCCATTTGTGTACAGGTCTTGCTAACAGCAACCAAAATGTTAACGCATTTGCAAACATACACACTATAGGATTATAGACGCGATTGCCTGTGTAGTTACAGATGAGGCTTTTCCATGATTGGTCAAAACGCATTTTGAAAATGTTTATCATATGAGCATATATCTGTGTACTCACGATGGGCATGGTGTCGATGAGGATCTTAGGCAGCAGCTCGGGCAGGTAGGTCTGGAACTGGAAGTACATGTGGCTCTGCAGCTGGGGGATTAAACATATGGGGTTAATGCAACTGCAACAAGCATGGGTGACTCGAAATCACTTAACAAGATATTTTCCATTGTAATAATACCTTGATTTTACCTTTATCATTGTAATGATACGAATGACGGTTTGGGTATAAGCTGTTGTAAACAATGAAATATAAAAGATATGCTATGCAGAGACAGGCTAGGGTTCAAGGTTAAGGTAATGACTACTGGAGGTATTATTAATGATCAAAGATCATGGTGGCCATGGAGTTGGGGTACGGTTGGAGGTTAGGGGAAGAAGTCAAAGCTATATCTAAGTTTATCAGAGGTGAGGTTGAAGGTAAGTGGTCTTGGTCATTGCTCGTAGATGTAAGTAGTGAAGGTGAGGTAAGTTGAAAGGTTAGGGTTCAGGGTCTCAAGGTTAAAGCAGTACTTACCAGAGGCATGACCTGCTCGTAGACCTGAGGGGTGAAGGTGACAGAAGGTGAGAGGTTAGAGTTCAGGGTTCCAAGGTTCCAAGGTTAAAGCAGTACTTACCAGAGGCATGACCTGCTCGTAGACCTGAGGGGTGAAGGTGACGTAGGGCAGGATGGTCTGGTACAGGACCTGGGTCATGACCTTGGGCAAGATGGTGGTGGGGAAGATGTGGGTCAGCATGTAGGGCACCACGGTGTGGGGCAGGGGCTTCTCGTTGTACATCTGTGGGGAACAGAACCATCCGTTATAGTGGTGGAAGAAGGTTAGACATCCAGGTAGTAAGATACGCCAAAAACAGCACGTACTCAAGCAACAGTGGATATGACTTTGGAAACGGTCAGAAAGTTACTGACGAGAGATAATGGATGCTGTCTGAAACGTCTGACCCTTTCCCAAATCCTATCCAGTTGTCTGAGTTAATTGGCATTTGGCGCATCCGTTATAACCATTTATGCTGTGCTGTGATGCGGACTGTAATGTAGGCTTGTACAGGAGAACTTACAACGTAGGCTAAAAGTTGTAGTTTGACCAAGCACCCAGGCAGTATCCCACTGTAAGATATGTGTATCTCGTACAATTTACAAATACTTCTTCAGACAGTCTTTCGTCTGCGTAGGCTGTTGTTACAAGTAGTCATGTCTCTCAATGGACAGGTCTTTGGACAGACAACCCTGGACACTATAGATGTTGCTTATTGGAACCTGTAGGAGCCCAAGTCGACCGGCAGGCCGCTTCCATTGAGGTGATGAGGAAAGAGGTAAGGTTTGGACAAAATATATCAGAGACCATCTAAAGTGTTATTTTCCTATTCTCCAAAGACAAAGTTCTTTCGATGATGGATGTCTAAAAGATTCCCAAGAGTGTCTGACCATAAATTCTGACTGTAGCAAAGACGAGTCCTCCTAACGAAATGGATGTCAGGATGAAGGGATATTTGGTAGGTAGTGAGAACATAAGTCTTACGGTGGAGGTAGGGGTACTTACGGTGGAGGTAGGGGTACTTACGGTGGAGGTAGGGGTACTTACGGTGGAGGTAGGGGTACTTACGGTGGAGGTAGGGGTACTTACGGTGGAGGTAGGGGTACTTACGGTGGAGGTAGGGGTACTTACGGTGGAGGTAGGGGTACTTACGGTGGAGGTAGGGGTACTTACGGTGGAGGTAGGCATGCTGATGAGGTGCTTAGTAAGGTACAGGTAGGGGTACTTACGGTGGAGGTAGGCATGCTGATGAGGTGCTTGGTAAATGGTACTTACGGTGGAGGTAGGCATGCTGATGAGGTGCTTGGTAAATGGTACTTACGGTGGAGGTAGGCATGCTGATGAGGTGCTTGGTAAGGGTACGGGTAGGGGTACTTACAGTGGAGGTAGGGATGCTCATGATGAGGTGCTTGGTGAGGGTACAGGTAGGGGTACTTACGGTGGAGGTACAGGTAAGGGGTACTTACAGTGGAGGTAGGGATGCTCATGAGGTGTTGGTAAGGGTACAGGTAGGGGTACTTACGGTGGAGGTAGGGGGTACTTACGGTGGAGGTAGGCATGCTGATGAGGTGCTTAGTAGTGGTACTTACGGTGGAGGTAGGCATGCTGATGAGGTGCTTGGTAAGGTACAGGTAGGGGTACTTACGGTGGAGGTAGGCATGCTGATGAGGTGCTTGGTAAGGTACAGGTAGGGGTACTTACGGTGGAGGTAGGCATGCTGATTAGGTGCTTGATAGTGGTACTTACGGTGGAGGTAGGCATGCTGATTAGGTGCTTGATAGTGGTACTTACGGTGGAGGTAGGCATCCCGATGAGGTGCTTGGGGATGTCCAGCTGCATGAAAATCTAAGGAGGGAAGATGGTCTTGAGGAACTCGGGGGTGATCATGTTCTTCATCAGCTCAGGGGTCAGCATCTCCTTGATGTACTCAGGAGTGAAGACAGGGGTCCTGGGGGCAGGGACAGCGGGCAAGAGTTAATAATGATGAAGATACTGATGAAAGATATAGCATGGTTTTCATAAATGAAAGAGTGATGATTTGATGACATCTTATGATAAATAATAGCATTTAGATTCAGGCTTTGGTAATACGGTTTAAGATCCTTGGTAAACTCAGGAGTAAAGTTCATCGGAAGAAGGGTTCCCAAGATTTTTTTAAAGGCAGAAGCCCATGAGCATAAGTCGGTATCTTCTACGCATAAGTCATCGAGTGTGTGCACTGCTATGTTCTGATTAAGCTGTGCAAGGGAAAAACAAGAACGGAGACGACCCTTTAGCTTTATGTCGAACTTGCTCTCCCAACGACCTGAGGGTCACAGAACTAGGTAGGTAAAATGTCGTCATCAGACGTATCACAGGTTTAGACTTCTTGTTAGTTTTTCTCGTAGTCAAGAAGACTTACTCCTTATCGTGGAAGTTGTAGTACTTGAGGTGCTGGGTCAGAGGGTGGATGAACTGCTTGAAGAAGGAGACAGGGACGTGAGACTTGAGCTTGGTGATGAGCTCGACGGGCATGTCCTTGAAGTAGGGCAGGGTGGTGTGCTCGGTGTAGTGCTCGATCTCCTTCTCGATGGGGTAGAAGTGGCGCATGAAGCTGAGGAGGAGAAAAGAAAATAAGTAAACACTTTGGATTCTAACATTTTTGACCCACTACTGGAGTAACGTGTGAGTAAGATCAAGTGCTGTTCTGAAGAAGGTTAAAGGCTTTCTCGGTTGGGGAGAAAAGCTAGTAATTTGGATCATGTTGTCTAACATCACGGATGGACTTTCGGCCTTCTTAGTTAAAGGAACATCGCCAATGTAACTTGGGCAGGCCTTTATCGTCCCTATACTTTTATCGACGCCTAAGGCAATCGACAGACTAATGCACAGTATTTTTGAAATCTTCAGGAATTTGCTGTCAAATGTTGCACTGCGTTTTTGATAAGTCCTTCCGAATTTGTCGAAGGAACTACAGAATCATTTTGGAATGTCGTAAGGCCAGAAGGTTCCATTCTGACCTGGGGGTGACGTTCTGGTAGGTGAACCAAGTCCAGGTGGAGGGGATGTTCCACATGTACCAGTCGGTGAAGTTGGCGAAGAAGGTGTGGTTGTAGCCGTAGTTGTACTCGTAGCCGAGGATCAGGTCCTTGGTCATGTTCCAGTGCTTGGAGCCGGGCAGGCAGCTGTGCTTGAAGTACCTGGGGACGAGATGCAAACGGTTAGCTTTGAGGAACGCTGGGAACGACGTACAGAAGAGCATGTAATGATGCGAAAGAAAGTACGGTAAGAAAACTTCACCAACCAAACGGTTTTACGCAAGGACTGACATTGTCAAAAAGACTGTAGGTTAAGTCTAGAGTAAATTCAATTTCAGATGATTATGCCACGGTGAAGAATAGAGATTTTGGACCTTTTGTCCGCTTGGAAGATGGATCAGTTGGTAATGTTTTACTGGGCTATGTTTTAGTTAGTCGGTGACATGTTAACGAAATGCTGGTCTGAGCTATTGGACGGACATCTATATGTATACGCCTTTATAAAACATGTGGATTTATATGTCTTGTCGACGGACTCGAAGATGGATCCAACAAAAAGTCAAAATCGTTAATTACACAGTCAGCGTTAATCAATAAATTTGTTTGGAAAATGAATGCACAGGTGACCGATGTAGCCAGGCGGCTATGTAAAATTTACTCATAAAAGCGACCTCTATGGCTAGCTGATCTTCACGCAAAAGGTGGCTACAGGCACGAGTTTAACTGTACATCAATGACCAGGCCGAGGTGGTCGTGATGCAGAGCTAGTGTTGGTTTGACCGAACAAGTTTCTCACTCACTTGTCCACGGACTCGAAGATGGACCCGATGCGGGGGATGGTTCCGTTGGCCAGCAGCCAGCCGATGGGGTAGTGGAAGGAGCTGGGGTGGGACACGCCGGCGTGGCAGGTGTTCAGATCCTTCAGGTTCACGTACGTCTCGTGGTGGCCGAAGCGCCTCCTGACGGTGTCCTTCAGCATGACACCCACGGTGTAGGTGTAGATGTTGTGGTCGTAGACCTTCTTGCCATCAATGGGCTATGGGAAGAGAAGAGAGATTATGTCAAATTAGTAGAACAGAAGCTCTATGTAGCTTGCTGATAAATACTTTCTGGTAACTGTGGTGTCGTGAAAGTGAATACACTGAGAAAAACAAACAGATATGTCTCAGCGATCCATTGCTAAGTGTTTAAATCTTGGACGCACACGTTGTTTGCCCTAACCATGACGTTGTGATTACTAGCTATAGTCGACAACAAGTAAGTATCTATTATACAGTAGGGACGTTATCAAATTTTACAAATAATAGTTGGAATGTTTTGAAAAGGAAGTAAATTATTTAACTGGGTATTGCTCTTCTTATTGTTCTAGCTTGAAGAAAGGGTAACGTTAAGTTACTCACGGACTCGAAAACGTCGTAGTACTGGGGGACGTACTGTAGATGTCTTACTATGCCTTACGTGTTTAAAGGCAATATAATTTCCAAGATACTTACGGTCTCGAAGACGTCGAAGTACTGGGACATGAAGGGCTGCAGGAGGAACTCCTTGCCGCCGATGAAGGTCTGCATGGCGTCGGTGGAGACGATGTCGCAGGTGCCGTTGTGCACCATCTTCATGCACTCCAGCTGGGAGGTGGCCAGCACGCATCCCCAGCTGATCTCGTTCACCTGTGGAAATGGTTCACCGTGCGTTAGCGCCACCTATCAATTCTGTACAGAAGTGCATCTTCATGCACTCCAGCTGGGAGGTGGCCAGCACGCAGCCCCAGCTGATCTCGTTCACCTGTGGAAACGGTTCACCGTACGTTAGCGCCACCTATCAGTTCTGTTCAGAAGTGCATGTTCATGCACTCCAGCAGGGAGGTGGCCAGCACGCAGCCCCAGCTGATCTCGTTCACCTGTGGAAACGGTTCACCGTACGTTAGCGCCACCTATCAATTCTGTTCAGAAGTGCATGTTCATGCTCTCCAGCTGGGAGGTGGCCAGCACGCAGCCCCAGCTGATCTCGTTCACCTGTGGAAACGGTTCACCGTGCGTTAGCGCCATCTATCAATTCTGTACAGAAGTGCATGTTCTTCACCATCATCATGCACCTGCGGAAAATGTACCGTGTATGACGCGCCCCCTGCCAAATATTTCAGAACTTCATCGTCAGGCGCTTTATCTGCTTCCAAACGTAAACAAGAATAACACTTGACAAACGTCAAAGTACAAGATATATTTCACCACTTCACAAAACAGGGCCTTTCTGGAACAGCGCTTAGATTAGGTTTTAGGCGTGAACAATCTACCATTAGCACATCTGTGTGCCTCATGCTGTCACCAAACCAGCATTTTAAGCTAAATCCAGAATCGTATACGTATACATGTAATGGACAGATCAGTCACTCAAACACTGTTTCCAAACCTATGATTATTTGGAGCCAACAAGCAGCTTCCTACCTTCTCGGTCTTCATGAAGTACTTCTGCATATCCAGGCACTTGTGGTAGGACTCCTTGTTGTAGACGCAGAAGCGGGCGGTGGGCTTGGGCTTCAGGGCGTGGCAGGTGTCGTAGGTCTGGAAGAAGTCGTTGGCGAACTGCTTCTCGGAGTCAATGCGGACAAGGTCGCGGCAGTTGTCCTGGAGGAAAAGAAAAGAAATCATAAAGAGGGTGAAGATTTCTACAGGCATTGTGTGCAGTACCTTGTGACCGAACGCAGTGCCGCTCGCAGTCCAAGAGGGCGCCACTGCCTATGTAAGAGGACTAACGCCAAACAGAAAAGTCTAGCTAGAAGGGAGCGTGCAGTCAACCCTTCATAGGACATCGCTCTAGTTTTCTTTCCTCATTGTGCGGACAATTCCGAGCATGGTTGGTCTGTAAAGACACCTGAGAACCCATACAACACAACCCACCCAGCTGTAGGATGGATGCCAAAGTGTTCATCATCAATTGGCGGACTAACACCACCTTTAACCTAAGACAATAGGTCTTGGAATGTCAATGGGTTATTCTTGCAACAACCTGCACTGTCTCAGCAGACTGCCCATTCTCACGTCTAGGGATACGATTTACTGTTATGGCCTCCTTCGGTCAAGATTGACCATGGTAAAATCCTAATTGATATCAGCCCTACAGCGTCGGCAATGGCTATACAGTCCTGTACGAGAATGGCAGTCTCTGCCACATAGGGCACATCTGTAAGCTGACTCGGTTGCAGAGTTCTTTTCGCAGGATATGCTTTTCTTGCCATGTACATCAGTCTGTTTTTTTCCTGATTTATTAGGGTTACGATAAGGAAGGATTAACGAGTCTTACCTGGAAGATGAGGTCCTTCTTCAGGTGAGACTTGCAGGCGTAAGACTCCTCATCGGAGCTGAACATATCGAAGGTGCGCACCTTGCTGGAGAAGGTCTGGGGGACAAAGTAACAACCGTCACTTCAAGATGTAGCAAATGCTTACCAAATCGACTTTAACTTAATCTTCTGGATGCCACCATAGTCCCCGACCCTCAGGCATGAGGATAGGACTACGTCAGGCAACATATGAAAGTTACGATAAGATTGTTGAGAGTGTCGGATCTACATTGGATCTGCCTAACTATATCACGGCATGTATGGCTACATTCGCGGTCTGAAAGAAAAATACGGGAGCTAAGGAAGCTCGTAATGAACAGGATGAAGTGGAGAGAGTTGAAGAAAGACTGACTGCGAACAATACAGCAGCTGAATATTACTAATACATGTATATGCCTGCATAGAAGAGATGTGGCTTCCTCCCTTAACAGCGTTGATGAGTGTTGATGTATTAGCTATGTGTAATGCTTAAGATCGATATCCTACCTTGACAGCGTTGATGAGCAGGGTTTGCAGAGTGTTGATGTATTGGTTATGTGTAATGTTTAAAGTAGTACATTTAAGTGCACGTTAAGTGCAGTGTTTAAGATCTTAACCTGAAAATTAAGTGTAATTTTTGGGTCCGTACCTTGACAGCGTTGATGAGAAGAGTCTGCAGAGTGTTGATGTACTCCTCAGATGCCTTGTGGGAGCAGAGCAGGGTGGGGCGGGGCAGGTAGCCCATGTGGCAGCTCTTCACCTTCCAGCTGTCCAGCTCCTCGGTGTTGTCACGGCACACCAGCTTGTAGTCGCGGCCTGAAGAAAAACAGTAACTATTTGAACATATCACCATATACAAATAGTATGTGCAACGTGTACTTCTTGTAAGACTCATATTGGTCTACTATCGGCCCTTAAGAAACCCTCCAATACAGAGCAGGAACAAAAACAACAATAAATATCAAAACACCATACGGCGATAATAAAACTGTGAAAGGTTACGTATTCCTAACGCCACATTCTCAACGCTGGCCATGCATCTATAAGAAGTCTTAAGGATCGCCCCAAATCGGGTTTTCCTATTCTGCTGTGATCCAATCTGGTCTAGAATGAAACGGTTCAGTTGTAATTTATTATTGTCAATTTTACAAGAGGTCTGACCGTATAAAAACTGTCTGAATAGTTCAGAGAACGTACCGAACTTCTCGATGAAGGTCTCGATGTAGTGGTGGGGCAGGAAGGTGACCTGACCCTTGCCCTCGGTCAGACAGCGGGAGGCGCCCTCCAGACCGGAGTACTTGTCAAGGTACCTGGATAGATGTGAAGGAAGACAAGTACAATGTTAGGACGATAGGTGAATGTCGTTGCTGTTTTAGACGTTGTCTCATCTTAGATTTGGAAGGTTGGAAGTGGGTAGATGTTCATCATCATCATCATTCGACGTGCTTCAATGTTCGTGATTCAACATGCTCATGATTCAACTTTTAGCAGAAAATTTAAATGCACTTTTACTACAGGACATTTTGGTTTTATCTGCGGCAAGCCTTTTTTCCATTCAAAATTCTAGATAGACGTGTCTGAGCTCAATCTCAGACGTTACGTAAGATAAGTTATGCTTTAAGTTTGTATGGATAAACTTACATTATGTTGTACATAAACTGTGCTTTGCGTGTGTATGAAGTTATGCTGTGTATGGAGTTATGCTGTATATGAAGTTATGCTGTGCATGAAGTTATGCTGTGGATGAAGTTATGCTGTGCATGAAGTTATGCTGTGGATGAAGTTATGCTGTGCATGAAGTTATGCTGTGGATGAAGTTATGCTGTGCATGAAGTTATGCTGTGGATGACATTAATGTGCTGTGGATGAAGTTATGCTGTGCGTGTATGTATGTATGTATACTACATGATGGATAAGAGCAGGGCCCTTACTCGTGGCAGTACTCGCGGTCCTCAGAGCCGCACAGCTCGCACAGGGTGCTGGGGATGGTACGGTTGTAGTTCAGGTAGCTCTTCAGGATTCCTAAGGAAACAGAGCGTTGGGTGGTTAGCAAAGGAACATTGTTGACCCAGGCAACGAGCATATGTCATAGAAGCAGTTCCGGACGACACATTAGTATGAAGCGTGTACCACCGAATGGAACGGCTCTTAACTAAGCATGTCACTTCATTTGGATGTGGATCTTTTTCTCCCTGTATTTATGCTTATCATGACCGCAAGAGCGTAAACACGCCAACACGGCAACACGGCAACGAAAAGGCGAGAAACAGCTGTTGCTGCTACTACAGGCGATACGGCATGCTTTTCAAAAATTAACTAAACAGGCGTTCTTGAAAAACGTCCTGAAGCCAGGAGAGGGTCTTACCGGGGACGCAGCTCTTCTCGAAGAAGTGGACGAAGCTCTCCATCATGTTGCCCTTGTGGGGGATGATGTCGTGGTGGATCATGTGGCACACCGGCAGCTTGAAGCTGGTGGGCTCGTACACGGAGGCGTGGCAGGTGGTCACACCCTCCAGGTCGCGCCAGGTGGAGATGGGGGAGGACTTGGGCACAACAGCAAGGCTGATGGACTCCCAGGACTTCATGTGCTTGGACACACCCAGAGTCTGTGGGTGGAGAAAGATATGTTAGTAAACAAACAACAAGCAAACAAACAAAGAAACTTGTAGAAAAGAAGGATGGGAGAGGACTTGGGCACCACAGCCAGGCTGATGGACTCCCGGGACTTCATGTGCTTGGACACACCCAGAGTCTGTGGGTGGAGATAGATATGTCAGTAAACAAACAAACAGACAAGAAAGATGGGGGAGGACTTTGGCACAACAGCCAGGTTGATAGACCCCCAATATATCATATGCTTGGGCACACCCAGAGTCTGTGGTTGGAGAAATATGTGTTAGTAAACAAACAAACAAACAAAGAGACAGACAGGAAAGAAGGGGGAGGACTTGGGCACAACAGCCAGGCTGATGGACTCCCAGGACTTCATGTGCTTGGACACACCCAGAGTCTGTGGGTAGATCAGTAAACAGTAAACAAACAAACAAGTAAACAAACAAATAGACAAGAAAGATGGGAGAGGAATTGGGCACCACAGCAAGGCTGAAGGACTCCCATCATTTCACGTGCTTGGACACTCCCAGAATTTGTGGGTAGAAATAGATATGTCGATATAAAAGAAGCAAACAGACAGACAGACAGACAGACAGACAGACAGACAGACAAAGAGAAGTCGTGACCATGTCCACCACCGGTGGAATCCAACGACTTGACATTTGTTTGGACTCTCCCAACTGCCAATGTTAGCAACAGGGAATTAGCATCAAAACTGACAAAGACTCAAGCAAAATGGGGAGGAGAACTTAAGTTTAGAGATTACATGAATGGAGATGTCCGTAGAACGTTGTAGAACAACAAGTTAACAAAGCGTATACAAAAAAAGACTGCTGTTGTATGGCACACTGATTGAAATCGCTAGGTGGCGCTTTCTACCTACCTTGAGCTCGGGCAGCTCGTACAGGATGGGCTTCAGGTGGTGGGTGCGGATGCCGGTGTAGATGTCCTCACCCTTAGTCATGACGACATCAGCGTATCCGAGGTCAACCCTGCATCAGAATAACAAAATATCAGGATCATATAATCACAAATCTAAGATTAATGTAAAAATGACAAAGTATCCATAGCATAGTATAATGTAGTTGTGCCCTCCCCAGAATTGAGTATGCACTAAGTCGTTTTTAAAAGGTCAAGAATACGTGGAGAAATTTTGGAAACCACACGCACAAAGAGAGACACACAGGTAGACAGAGTTGTACTGACTACTCCTTGGAAAAGGCAAGCCACACGTCTACTCATATTGCGGCTCGCCCATGTTGTAGCTGAACTCCGTAACCATGCGCTCACACAGACAGACAAACAGACAGACAAACAGACAGACACACAGACATATTTGTACTGACCACTTCATGCACTGCTCCTTGGAGGAGGCCAGCACACAGGTCCACTCCCAGTGCGGCTCGCCCATGTTGTAGCGGAACTCCGTCACCATGCGCTCGCATTTCTGCAACTCGCACTCGGAGGTCACGCACCACCTGACGGGGTCTGCGGGCGGGAAAGGGGGGAAAGGATCTCAGTTCAGTACCTTACAGACGACAACCTTTCCCTGGCGTGCCTTGGCCGTGATCATTTTTTTGTGGACACGCTACAGTAGAAGCCGCTTAATTGCACGGCCTATGGTCCAGTAAATGTCGTGCAATAATCCGGCTGGTGCAATAATGCGAAGTAATCTAGCTGGACCGCACTGGTTTGGGATTTGGGGAATCCGTGCAGTTAACAGAAGTGTGCGTTAATCCGTTGTGCAATTAACTGGCTTCTACTGTATTTGCAATTTGGATACGTAGCGTCAACGCACAGGAGAGTTAACGTTAATCTCTATCTGGTGTGTAATGGGTGAACTGTGACTCCATCCCAAGGCTTGCAACTACACGGCCGGAATTAGATCCTTCAACATTTGGTGCAGAAACAGGGTTATGTCATATGTGCCTTGGTTCATCTACCTCCTGTGGATATACCAGTTAGACATCTATGTATCTAATAGTATGGGATTTGTACAGTATACGATAAGCTAAAGGTCATTACATTGACAAACAAATTAATCAAATAGAGAAAGTTTCAAGAAATAAGCAGGACTTGGACGCGACACTATAAAATTTCCGCTGTGTTCAATCCACACGATATCGATGTTCTGATATACTCTGATACCAAGATGCGGAAGATTCTCCTTAGTTTTTTATTGTGCAAACATGCTTCGGATACAGTATTTGAGGCAAAAGGACTGATTATCAATGGTAAAGTATAAGCTGACGTGTTTTAAAATGCCCTTGTGACTTAAAACACCACATACAGCTATTGGGAAGCCTGAAACCGAAGCATAAGTCACTTGATGTAATGATTGTGTGATAAAGGCAAACCGTTATGTGAGCATAGCAAATACAAAATGAGAACTGCGTCTTTGAGAAGTAGCACCTCGGCAATGAAGTAATAATCCCACAATTCATTGCCAATGGAAATTTCCAGCATGAGCTCTTGGCTATGGAATGTACCATTTTATAGCTGTTTGGGGCGTGTATAATCACCTCGTGACTTGTGCTACTCCAATGCGGGCGGGATGAACTATTGCCCAGTGCGGACCGACCAAAGTACGGGCCTTATCTTAGCCTACGTAGCAAACTGCGTGTAAAAACAACCGGCCGAACGGTCAACAATCAATATGAACAGCGCCTGGAACAATGCGGTTATCTGCCTATTTGTGTGTCTCCGTGCATTAAGCGGCGATCAAATGACAAAGGTCGAGAGAGTTGTTTTTCGGCGGCCATGTAGGGGGCGAGTCAGCCATGTCAGGCTGAACTCTTGATCTTTGGAACTGCAGTGGTCAGGAGACATGGAGGGGGAGTTTGGTAGAGAGGGGAGCAAGTCCAAGACTTTAGAAGAGAAAAAGGAGTCGGTTTAAGGAGAAACCCTCTGTCCACATGTCGACAAGACCATTTTACAATCATGGAGTCTGTTAATCGCGACCATGTAAGTGGTGGTAGGTCAGTCATGTCATAATAAACTTTCAATCTTTGGACCAGCAATATGCATGGATGGTGGAGGGGCTAATGATGGAAAAATGGTACTGCAGCAAAATGGGAAGAAAGTGAAGACTGAAGGGAAGGAGGAAGGCAACTGATAAGGAAACTTCAGTGGTTGGGTACTACAAACACAACCGCCTTTGTATCCGTTATACAAACGCAGATACAGAGAAGAAAAAATAAGTAAAACAGAAGTTGAACGGTATGAAATGACAGAAGTTGATTCAAGATTCGGCTGTGGCGACACTGATGGTGCCGGGGCGTCTGCCGCTAACTCGTTTTATGATGCTGACTGCTCCAAACTGTTAATCTATGTTCGTATATCAGCTGATTCGATAGACCGCCCTGACGAATCGGGAAGCTGCAAAATGACCCACCTCCCAAACCCATGGCTCTGATTGGTCGACAATATTTAAAGAGTATATGTCAAAGATTAAACAAGTGGTTTAACATGCGGAGAGTAGAAAAATCCGATTCGAGCAAGCTTGAAAAAACTGCGACTTTTCATTTGCAATTTTACGTAGATTTGTGGGATCAAGCTCACCGCTCCTACGCCCCCAAACGCGCATTGCCATTGGCATTGAAACTGCTTAAAGATATGCTGGACCTACAAATAAACTGGCATTTAAAACTGCAGTCCGTCGTGAGACAATTTTGCCCTTACTTAGTTGGGCTTTTTTTCAATGGCGAACCCCGCATAATTTTCTACTAATTCCTTTCATGCAAACCACACCGCAGCTTTCTTGAATAAGCGCCTACTCGTTGCCACGAGTATTACAACCTTCTCTTAAACTCACTTTTGGAACAGGAAGTACATTTGGTAACTGTTAAAAAAATGCCGAAAACTGACGCGTGACGTCTTTGGAAGAACAGAGAACCGTGGGTTCGTCTTAAAGAGATAACGTCTTACCTTGGGCAGCGTTGGCAAAAGCCACAGCGAGGAGAACAAGAAACAGCTTCATGGTTACTGTCTTCAGTCGTCCTGTGAGGCAGACCGCGGCGCGTTTCGACTTTTATAGGGGCATAGGGACCGCCCCAATGATCGGAGTTCTCTCCTGGACAAAATCTAGTCGTCATCAAGAGCTACACTTGATATGCCTAATGGCAGTTGCCTTCAGCATGTTATAGGCAAAACAGGCCAACAAGAGGTTTTGTACGAGGGCAGGTTCATCAAAGTTTCTTCTCAACCGCTGATAACGTGAGCTGCGGACTAAAAGACATTCTCTAGAGCTATTGAACGCTACTTAACATCATAAAAAGGCGAAAACTCTAATACTTTGGCCATGTCACTAGAGCGGCTGACATCACCACTGGAATATCAAAATAGACCATCATCATGGTAAGAAGAGGCATGGGAGACTATAAAAGAGATGGGTTGATGATGTCTTACACTGGATGGGCTTGTCAATAACAGAGTGTTCCCACAGAGCCAGAGACAGGAGGACATGGAAGAGGCTGGTAGTTGACTCCACCATAGTCCCCCAAACCTCAGACACGAGGAAGGGACTAAGTAGATATACATTTTAAGAGAAATTTGAGATCGGCAGAGATGGAGGGAAAGATTCAATAACATCTGAGCAACTAGCTCGACAAGGACCTAACTTACCAGCGACAGCGTTGGCATAAGCCACGACAAGTAGGAGAAGAAACAGCTTCATGGTTTCAGGCTTGTGTATCATCCACCAGTGAGAACAACTCGCGGTACGCTCGGGCTTTTATAGGCACCGCTCATTACGCTTTGGATCAACGTCAACCAACATCAGGTGACGATGCCAAGTTCAAGTCGAATGAAAACACCATAGGGTCCGCCCCGCATGATTCTCTCGTGGACAAAATTTAGTCGTCATCAGGAGCTACACTTGAAATGCCTGATGGCAGTTGCCTTCAGCATGTTATAGATAAAACAGCCCAACGACAAGTTCTGTACGAGGTCAGGTTCATCAAAGTTTCCTCTCGCCCGGTGATGACGTGTGCTGCGGACTTAAATACCTTCTCTAGAGCTATTGAACGCTACTTAACATCATTCAAAGGCGGAAACTCTAATACTTTTGCCATGTCACTAGAGCGGCCAACATCACCACTGGCATATCAAAATGAAACATCAAAGGTAAGAAGAGGCATGGGAGACCACGAAAGAGATGGGGTGATGATGTCTGAGACTGGATGTGTATGTCAATGGCAGGGTGCTCTCAAAGAGCCAGGGAGAGGAGGACTGTATGCTACCATAGTCCCGACCCTCAGGCATGACGAGAAAATAAAGGAAAAAAATAAAGTTCAAGAGTAATTTGAGATAGAGGGAAAGTTTCAATAACATCTGCGCAACTAACACGGCAGGTTTATGAAAGCATAAATACCAAAACTTACGTGTAGGGGCAGCGCTGGCATAAGCCACGGCAAGTAGGACAAGAAACAGCTTCATGGTTTCAGGCTTGTGTATCATCCACCAGTGAGAACAAACTACGGCGCGCTCGGGCTTTTATAGGCACATAGGGCCGCTCAAACGTTTTGGATCAAAGTCAACCAACATCAGGTGACAAGGCCAAGTTCAAGTCGAATGAAAATACCATAGGGACCGCCCCACACATGATTCTCGGGACAAAATTTAGCCGTCATCAAGAGCTACACTTGATATGCCTTCAGCATGTTGTAGACAAAACAGCCCAACGAGAAGTTCTGTACTAGGGCAGGTTCATCAAAGTTTCCTCTCACCCGATGATGACGTGTGCTGCGGACTTAAAGACCTTCCTTAGAGCTATTGAAGGCTACTTAACATAAAATAAAGGCGAAAACAACAATACTTTGGCCATGTCACTAGAGCGGCCAACAACAGCACTGGCACATTAAAAGGGATCGTCAGTGAGAAGAGAAGCCGTTGGAGACCACGAAAGAGGTTAGGCGATGGTGTCCGACACTGGATGGGTATGTCAATGACAGAGTGTTCTCACAACTCAAAGCTCAAACAGAGACACGGAACAGGGGAACACGGAAGAGACTGATACAGTACTGGTTGGTACCATAGTTCCACTCTCAGGTATGAGGCATGACTAGGTAAAGATAAAGTTTAAGAGCAATTTGGGATCGGGAGAGAAAGAGGGAAAGATCCTATAACAACTAGCACCTCATGTTAATGATAGCATAAAGACCAGAACTTACCAAGGATAGCGTTGGCATAAGCCACGGAAAGAAGGAGAAGAAACAGCTTCATGGTTTCAGTCTTGTGTGTCATCCACCAGTGAGAACAACTCGAGGCGCGCTCGGGCTTTTATAGGCACGGATGACCGCTCAATACTCCAAAGTTTCTCAACTGACATCAGGTGACGAGACCAAGTTCAAGTCGAATGAAAACATCTGTACTCGCGTAAGATCGCAATTTTAAAAAGAAAACAGTATTCGGTGAGACATGTGAATTCAGCTTTTTATACTTCCACAATGTACCCGAGATCCACCAACCGCTCAAAAGTCAAGTTCAACATGTTAAAACCTTGACCAGGTATATCATAGCATCGTGTTGCGATGGGGATCCGCCAATAGATTTCGTTTTGCGTCTGACAAAAGGAATTGTGACCTGCCCCTTCAACAAACAGAGTGCCCATTGGTTGATACGACCCCCCTGCCAGAACAAGTCAGCACCCATACCGCCACACCGGGCACGTTACCCTGGTTCAGCAGATTTCTTATCGGGCCAAGGTTTGACTGACAGCTACATTGTGTTGGGGACTGTAACTTGCCTGTTGAAGAACATGTAACAAAACTTGTCAATGTGTTTTGCAGCGTCAAGTACAGTATTCGATATATTTGTATTTCATATATCATGTCCAACATGACAAAATATGCTGACATGGGCTGATTTTGAGGCGGTTGAACTTGACAATGGGGCAAGTGAAAGGAGACTTTAAGACTGGCGATGTACGTATTCGTGGGAAATGTCGGTTTTCAGATGATCAGCAACTTAGATTTCATTTGTATTGCTCAAGTACGATTTTACCTCTAATGACATAGTCTGAAAAATGCTACGTCATTTGATACCATGTATTTGCCTGGTTTGGATGTCTGACTAGCCAGTGGCTATTCGAAATGTCATGAATAGCTGAGACTGTATAATACGATACGACTATCCCCCACCACATGCCTGTGGAGCTGGTGCGTTACGCCGAAGGGCGGGGATACACAATGGCTGATACATACCGCTCTATGGGTACAAGGTACATAAGGCCACTACACATGGCCACATGTCTATTGGTAAAACGGCTTTGTCATGAGTGGGGAAAATACAGGGGTTTGTTTCAAACACTCTTTAGTGACTAACAAGGTCCAAACTAAGTTCAAAGCAAATACAGTGCACACCGTTCTGTTTCTCACAGGTAAATTGATTTACTATCACAAGTATACATCAATGTCGTTAGTTCTTTCTGCTTTTTTTTATATATCAAACGCCTGTCTCTTGCACCTTTCTTAACGCTTAACATCGGCGGCGTAGGTAGTCTACTAGTCTTTCCACCCTCAGCTGTTCTTAAGTACAACACGCCACCCAACCGACTGCGTGCGTTCGAACACAACGCCTGTTGACTGAACAAACACTTCATACACAAGTGTTGTGTTTGACACGGTGACAGATTTGCTAAGAATTTACAGCCGATCTTGACTACAACTTGCTGCGACAGCAAATTCGACCCGGTCAACAAGGGTCGTACATAGATCAATGGGACAGCCTATGCACCTAGCACTGTTACATGTGCTATTTTAGGGCGTACAATGGTACATGTTTTTGTGTTTTTGTGAGGTAATGACACCATCGACCTGCCACAAGAGACCTTTGCTCGTCGCAGGCGAGCTGAACTTTGTACGATATATTCGCGACTGTCCCCAAAATGCAAGAGCTTGCACATAACTAGAACAATAGAAAACAATTAGAGGTGGCCTACATGCGGTTTTCCACGAAGCACCTATTTTCCTACGCAAAGGGGAGAATAGTCATCTCAAAGTCCCCCTAAGGTCCCTTCTGAATGCGAGGCACTACGATCTGTTTTGCCATTGTAAAGTTGTAAGGCGACTGCTTTAAAAATTGTAGCAGGCAGCTTAGCGTTCTATACATGAAACTGATTTTGTCTTAAAACGTAGAACGTAATCAATCTACATATGTGGTACTGTGATTAGGCCCACAATATGAATATATGCACTCCAAAATTCGTTAAAAGGCGTTGTGTAGACCTCCATGTAGAGCCCATTAGTTACTAAGCACAGAAATCTCAGTAGCTCTGCATGAGCATAAATCACAGGACCCCCCCCCCCCTCGGTAATGGAACCAAAGTCCATACACTATGCAAACGGATGAAAGCCAATAACGTGTTATTGAATGGCGACCCGTCGTTTGAAATTCCCAATCTCAGCACTGAACACTTTTTCATTAACCGAATATTCCAAGCCGAATCAACTTATCCTTCGGTGTTTTAGAGTTTCCTTTATACCTGTAGAACAATCTGTCCGGGGTACACATGTAAAAGTTTACAAACCTTTGCAGTATCTGTGTCTATAAGTGCTATGAGTTTTGCTGTATCAAACAAAGTCATATATATTCATCACATGGATCATTGTTATTACCTCAAGGGACCTCAAAATCTAGCTGTTTGCATCCGCAGCATTTGGACATTATTACAAATCAGCTGGTGTCCTGTTCAGTGAAACCTCAACGGTATAAAAAAAGATTAAGGGATAAATAATCCGCGGTGTACTTAAGACACAGGGGGTGATAGGAACCAGCTCATATTGATCTTCTATCTTATTGAAATCACCGATGTGCAAATATTGTTATCAGCTTGAAGCTTCAGATGAGCTAAATTTGGATGATCTGCTTGACAACGAGCGCAATTATCGCGGAATCATGGCATGCCTATTGACGTACGTATGTCCATGACGACCGCGAAGGAAGACATCTTTATCTGTCATTACACAGTTTCTTATTTGTTGGTTGCGATTAAGCATTCCAACGCTTCAGGGGTGTACAAGGCAATGATCACACCGGTTGTCATCTGAAACACTCAAACAAAGAAATTGGAAAATTTCGGAAAGAGATTAAGTTAACGTTAACCTCACACAATTGCACGTTGCATGGGGAGGGAGATGGCTGAAATATGCTGTATTTGCTCTCAAGCAAATGTCGGCCTGTCTAGTTCTAAAATCGTGATCATAACAGAATAGTTTGCAGAGTGGCTGAAGAAAAAGAGGAATGCAGTCAGCATTTTCTGACATCAAACGCCATGATTTACGTGTGTGTAAAGGTGCTGTGATTTGCAAACTTGGTAACCTGAGGGTCTGTACGGGGGTTTCGGCTACGCTTAAGCAATGTATTCTGGAGAGCTTAACATCTTTCAAACATACCCCAACATAGATCTTTCGCACCTTAACATGACATTACCAGACGTGATATCATCATCATCATGCATCCGGTTTCTTTCACCGGTGAGGCACGCTAGTCTTTCCAGTACGATGCAATATAAGATTGCCGACTCCTCTCATTGCGCCCTCTTGGATATGAGCCAGTCCAATACGATGTTACAGTGACACAGGTAACAATAAGGTACCCTTGCTGTCAAGCTGATTTATGTAAAACCTTGTTGACCCTTTTACAACTTGCTGTTGCAGCAGGTTGTTGTCAAGATCGGTTATAAACCCTTAACAAAGCTTTCAGTGTGTAAGCACAACACTTGATGTGTGAAGTGTGTATTCATCAAACAAGCGTTAAGTTTAAAAACACTTAGTAGGTGATTTATGATATCCCACCTCTCGCCCTCTCACCTACTTTTTTCTCTTCATTTTTATTTTCGATGATGCCCAATATGAATTCTTTAATTCATGGAGTCACGAAAACAGGCCCCCAAAGAGTCCAGACTCGTACTCATATGACTCGTACCCTTTGCAGCCATATGGGCCACACGGGCCTCGAACTCTGGACCACCAGGGTAAGGTGATTATGAACGGTCGCCAAAACTGGTTCAAGTCCCAAGCAAATATGTCACAACTTCTCAGCGATATGATCTCTGAAGTGTTTTCAATGTCTTGACTGTTCCTTTGTTCCCACTTACGCGTTCAAACATGTATTTTTGCTTACACATGACGTTTTTCATTTCTCATTTAGTCGAAAACATCGAAATGTTTACAACAACTTTATCGGAAATTGACCTCGGCTCTGCCGAATAATCATGTCAGTCAAGACTGTTGACTCCATGTTAAACATGATATGACAAACATGACTGTATGTTTGCCCAAACATGAACAGCCGTCATCCGGTACGCGTGATAGAATTTGTCTCATTGTCAGAGGTAAACGTTTGGAACTGACTATGCCATCACGTGGGGAGGGACTTAGAATGCGTGTCTGTCACTGAGGTGTAACTGATGTTAAAACTGCGCATTCAAAGCGTGGTGAGTTCCCCTTTTGCTGCCATATACGCCTGTGGGTAATGGACAAGTCCTAGTAAGACGAAAACATCAACACACAACAACTGAAAATAGGTGCATGTAAGATGATATTTCACACCATCACTGATACAATTAAATACGGCCAGTTGTTACAAAAGTTACTAATTGTTTATGTACACGAACTACGTAAATATGTAATGAAAATACTCAGAAGTACTGCTTTAAAGGGTTACAGTGAACTTTCAATAAATTCTCTGTATATGATAAAGAACGTTGTCAGAGGCTTGTTTGGGGCTCAATTAAAACTTTGACGCAAATCAATAAGCGCGATATCTGACTTCTGCCGCAGAGTAAATGTTGATTTGACGTGACAGCCGGCGGTTCAACTGATAAACAGGATCGGTACATGATGAGGTTCATGTCACCGCTGATGGGACCACTCAAAGCACAAACACACTTTCTGATTTATATTTTTATTGCTTCTCATTACATAACGCATGCGGTACCTCCTGGTACGTAGCACTACACCATGTCTATGGAAATGGCTAAGATTGAGCACAGCTTAAACGCCGTGTTATCAAAGGTGTATATGCTATAAATGACGCTGTTACGAGGGGCATTCAATAAGTAATGCCCCTGACCCATTTCCCATAGCAGGATATTAATGAAACTTGGCACAGTTATTAGTCTTTCTCTTCATAGGAAACACCCAGAGTTTTGCATTTCTCCCATCATTTGATGTAGCTCTGGACACCGTTCTTGTAGGACATCCCAGGTTGGTCCTCCGACAGATGCCTCATCAATGGCAGAAGAGGGACGACCAGGTCTGGGAGCTGTTTCCACAGACTTCCGACCTTGTTTGAATTCAGGATGCCAGCGTTTTACAAGGTCATATGATGGGGCATCATCACCATAAGTTTTTTTCATTTCATCAAAAGTCCCCTTTGGTGTGCGTCCTTTCAAATACAAAAACCGGATCACTGCGCGACACTCAACATGCTCCATTTCACACCTGGTCCATTTCACACCTGACTCAGTTCAAACACCAGTAAATCAGTAACCACAGTTAGTTCAGAGCTGTTTTTTGCAACATAAGCCATAGACATATGACTCATTACACATGCAAAATTTCATTTAGATCAGACAACTGGAAGTGGGTCAGGGGCATTACTTATTGAATGCCCCTCGTACCATGCAATAATAGTGACGAACTTTCACCTGTTTTCGATCGATAAACATCTTCCAGATTGTTCCGTCACGCCCATCTAATATATATGATAGAAGAATGTTAATCATTTATTGTTTTATCAACACCTTTAGTAGTGGGACCACGTGGCGCAGTGGCAGCATATTCGGCTCGAGACCGAGAGGTTGCGGGTTCGAATCCGCCTGCCGTGTCACCGATCTTGTGCCCTTGGGAAAAGCACTTTACACGACTTTCCTCACCTAACTCAGGTGTAAATGGTACTTAGCTGCGGCTAGTGGCCTTGGCGGGGCTTTCTTGGCCGAGACAGGCTTAGGGGCATGTTCGGGCATGACGCACCCGCCATGACACACGAGTCGCGCGATCAGGGGTAGGAGGAACTCCTTACATCCTTGGTCGGAAGTCCTCCTAGGAGACGGATACTCCGAATAACAAAGCTGCATCTGCTGAAGCCGTCTCACACGTGTCATACAGTTGTGTCCCTGTGAGACTTAGTGCTCCAGTAGACGAGAGAGTGGAGAAGGAATTGCACACCCCTCCTTCACCATAAAAAGTCATGTGCGGGTCAGGCAAAAAAACAGGTAAAAATGCCTGTCTGCCTGCTCATCTGTCGAAACGACAGGAGAACCATTAGCTGTAGCATGAACTATGGCAGCTACTCTTCCAGGGGTAACAAAACTACACAGAAAATATGGGCACTGGGCATAACATACACAGCATATTACAACTTCCCACAATTACAAGTACTAACTACGTAACAATCATCATACAAAATATCATAAAACACGTGCCTTATCGAGTACCTCATGTGCCATATGTTGTGATTCATTAGCTTCTGTTTAAACATCGTGTATGTTTGCAACTGATGTACTAGTTCGTTCCATTCGGATGTAAAATATTTCTTAAAAAAGAAAAGATTCCATCAGACCCCAAATAGACGTAGAATATTTACTAATTGCTACTTTTGTTAGTCCCTCTTGCTGGGACTAATTTAGAGAAAAACACGCATCACTAGAAAGACACAAAAAATGCCACAGAAACATACGTTAAAAGACCAACACAAAATATATTATACTAAGTATAACTTTTCGGGAATCGGAGGGTCACTGAATTCATTTCTCTTCAGCGAAACGATTAGTCATTCGGTAATGACACAAATAACAGGTGAATGCCCTTGGGGATCTTGGGTCACACTACTTGACGCTTTTAAGTTATTTTTATCATCTGACCAAACGGTCAGTGATTCGGCCATGGCACAAATAACAGAAAGGTGACCTTCAGGAGCGCGAAAACATCCGTCACTATCTGTTTGTCTGCTCTTATGTTGTTGTTTTTCTCGATTTACAGGAAATCTAATCAAGAAACATCTGACGACAGCACTTTGTGTCCTTGAACATTTCACCTCCTAGCAAAGAGTGGGCAGGTCCGAAATGGCGCTCAGTGATTGGACGAGAAGTTTCCATCCTTTCCAACAACAGCTGAGCGGGCTAGTCAGTCACTCACGCATGCGTGATGCATAGACCATGGCGGTCAGGTGATAGTATACCCTTTGACCTGGCTAATATAGAGTGTCACCTGTGTGACAGATTATTCAATTTTTTATATATGTGGCATATTTCAATCTATATATTTATTGTTACTGATAGATAAGGACATTACACACATAGGATTTGACATGGAGAAAATAACAACCAATGACAATAGTCAACGTCTAACAAGTCCATCACACACATACACACACACACATATATAAATGTATGTATGGTCTATGTGACTATTATTGATTTCCTCGCTTGAAACATGGAAACTGTGCAAAAGTTTCAAATTACAGGTACTGACTCTTAAAATTCAGGTCAGAAATAAGAATATGTCATAATGCCTGTCCAGCGAGGCCAGTCATTTCTTTAAAGTGTTAGCTTAACATGGACTCGACATCACCAGTTCTTCAATTTCTTTTTTTTTTGCATTAATAGTTAAAATAATAAATAATAGGAGTAAGTTCATTTGTCATTGACAACCACCCCCTCCCATACACAAACACACACAGACATGCCGCCCACACTAATCAACATGGATTTTGGACATTGGCCGACACCCGTAACGTTACATAATATGCAGGCCAAGCATATTGAATCATCACAATTTCTTAGCTAATAATTAATTAACATAAATGATAAATCATTAAGCTTGTTGTTGTATGCAGGGCTTTTCGAGCATTGATTTGGAATTCGCCAAATATTTCTTTATCAGATTGTGATAGCTCATGTCTTAACGATACCCTCGAAGTTGTGAAAATGCATACATGTAGTACAGTATTCAATAAGTACCCAAAGCATATAAAGGAAAATAATCTCCAAGCACAGTGCATCGAAATATTTTAGTATATTTTTATTCTTCTCCCCAGTATATGTCCTTATCAACCACGAGGAAAATAAAGTGCCACTTGTTTACGTCCCACGTAAACACACGTCTATAGTTCATCACCTCCATAAAAACAAACAGTCAAACAAACATCATCGCGGCTTGAACATTGGACACAACCATATTACGCAACCTGAGGGCAGGCTAGTTCGCGTTGTTTGGTTTGACATCCAACGTCCGCCCGGGCGAATTCGGTGCTTAAAACTTTAAAGGGAAACAAAGTTTATTTCATAGGTCACATTTTTTTGGAAGCACAGAATCTGATGCATTATTTTATAGACTCTGAGGTTGGATTTGAAGGGTTCAGTTTGTTCATGGAACACACACATCCGATACTTAAATATGACGTTAGGCTGAAAAAGAAATGACGTCGACGTTTTAAAATTATAATAAGTGCTCTATATCACATACAAACCTGAAAAACCCTTACATCTGTGCAGATGCTTTTGGGGTGGCGCCCATCTCCATTTCGAGTAGCCCTTGGGCCACACATGTGCAAGCCACTACAGCAGGGGGCTGGTCCGCTGGTAGTGATGTGTGTTTAACTTCCATACTCTTTCTCTTTAGTGCTGAGTGCTAAGCAGAGAAAGCAGCATGTCCAATTTTTAAAGTCTTTGGTATGACCCGGCCGGGGTTCGAACTCACGACCTACCGAATGCAAGGCGAACACTCTACCCACTAGGCCATTGCACCGGGTAGGACTTGGTCGCAAACCTGGGCAAGTATACAGGCGCGCCACATAGCGACACCGAAGGAAGTTACAGCAGCAAATCGGATGTTATGACAAGTATGGTCCCGACTCTTTTCCGTATCTTAGAATATGACAAAACCATCCGCAACATACAGTTCATAATGTCCAAGACGTGTCCTTTTGGGACGCCTCGGTTTAATCTGCGAACTGGCTACGTTGTGTTCTGCACGTAGTAATCAGGTCGCAAAATTCGGTGACCTGTGTGTGAAAGGTCAAAACCAACATGGCGGCCGCGGCGGCGAAAACTGGGGGAGGGAGACTTGCCGGGACTATAGCTCTGGTTACAGGTGAGTTTGTATGTTAGATGAGAATTAAAGAGCTGCCTGGGTACCTTTGCAAAGTGATAGCAGGACAAGAAAGCGTTTCAGGTTCGTTAACATCGTTGTCAAAGTCATATACGCTTGCTGGTTACGTAGAAATGAATACTTCCGGGTTCTTGTTTTCAGTCTCGAACGATAAACTTACACCGTATAAAACGTTCGTCTTCTAAAGTTTGATCCATATGTATTCTTCAATAGGTCCATCTGGTTATATACTAGTACTGTACATTGATGTTTACCTAGATAGCCTTCCATGTCTTCAACTGGAATTGATCTTCAACACTGACCGATGGATGCCGTAGAATTTAGGTCAAAATAACTTCTTAAAAATGGCCTTGAGGATTGTCCGAAGAAAGGCTACATGTGCAGACGTGTGCCAGACGTGTGTATGGTTGTGTTACTATAGTGATTGTTACTATGGTTACCCCAGGTGGCGGGAACGGTATCGGGCGCGCCGTGTGCCAGACGTTTGCCAGGGAGGGCGCGGCAGTTGCCGTGGTGGACGTGAACCAGCCGGCGGCGCAGGAGACGCTGGAGTCGCTGCCTGCTGTACCGCACGGGCCGCACCAGCTGTACACAACGGACGTGTCGTCTTCTGTAGCCGTCAACAAACTGGTAAGGACACACGCACACACACACACACACACACACACACACACACACACACACTCAAACTAACAAACACACACACTCTAATACACACACACACACACAGACGTTGGAGGCACTCCCTGCCGTGCCGCACTGGCCTCACCACCGGTACACTACGTCTTCTGTAGCTGTAAACAAATTGGTATGTGTTACCCTGCACATGTGCACACACACACATACACAAATACACACATGCACACACATCAAACGTGTCATCTTCCGTATCCATCATCAAACTGGTATGGACACACAAATGGACACATACACATAGTAGATGC